>NC_050448.1:72991671-73104299 GCF_903995425.1 Onychomys torridus
GTTTAGAATTAGACAATGAACAGGTCTAGAATATGGTAACCCAGAAAGGTATGATATAGACATAGCATAAATTTTCATTAAGATGTACATTAGTAATTAAAGTGGAGACCTCAAATGCTATTGAATAGATGTCACAGAAGTAAAATGTATTAATATAAAAAAAATAGGTGGAAGTGGTGGTCCATGTTTTTTAAAATTTTTTATTGATTCTTTGTGGATTTTACACCATGTATCCTGATCTCATTCATCTCCCTGTCCTTTGTATCCGCCCTCTGCCCCTGCAACCTCCCCACACACCCCCAAAATCAAATAAAATTTAAAAGGAAAACAAAAACAGAAGCAAACAAACTAAAAACAAAAACAAAACAACAATAAAAAAAGAACAAATAAAATCTCATTGTGGAAGCTATAGTGTGGCACAGTGAGTCACAGAGTATATTCTTCAGTCCATACATCTTAACTTACAAGTGTTCATCACAATCAGTCATTGGTCCGATTCCAGGCTTCTGGCTTCTGCTACACCATCGATACTGGACCCTCCCTGGGACTCCTCTTGGATAGATATCTCGTTGTCCCGTGTCATGGAGAACCTGCTGCTTTGGATCTGCAGGTCCGGCCCCTTCACATGCTTCAGCAGTTAAAAGATGAGGTGTGTGTTGGGGTGGGCTAACTCAGCCTTTGTTCTGAACTTGGGCTGTCTGTCCCTCATCGTCACCACCAGAGCGAGCTCTCCAGCACTGCCCAGCTAGCTCGCCCAGTGCAGCAGTCAGCAAGGAGCGGGGCCAGTCCTCCTGCTCTCAGGCCCTTGGGGCTGGCTCACCTGCACCCACACCACCAATGCCAGCTCTCCTGTTTTACCCAGGCAAGGTACAGGGAGGGCCCGCACTCCTGAGTGCTGCAGTTGGTGAGGGGCAGGACCAGCTCTCGTGCTCCCGTGCTCCTGAGGCCACCTCTCCCTCCTGCTGCGGGTGACGGGAGAGGGGGGCATCTTTTTTCTCACCCGTGCCCCCACATGGCATCAGAGGGGGGCAGGGTCAGCTCTCCTGCTGTCACACCCTCAGGGCTGGCTCACCTGTGCCCCCACCAACAGAGTCAGCTCTAGTGTGTGCCCTACAGGCGATCTTCGGGACCCACTCTCCTGTGTGCTACAGCTAGTGAGGGCAGGGCCAGCTCTCCCACTCTCGTGACCTCAGGACAAGCTCTCCCACCTGCCACAGGCATTGAGGGGCAGGGTAGAGGACTGGGCATCTCTCCACCGCATGGCAGATGAGGGCGTGGGGCCAGATCTCCCATTCACATTGGAGGGGCTGGATCAACAGGGTCAGTTCTACTGTGCCACCGCCGACGTGAGACCCAGGGCCTGCTCTGCCAAGTGCTGCAGCGGTGGGGGGGGGCTCAGCTCTCCCACTCTCATGACCCCAGGACCAGCTTTCCTGCCTGCAGCAGGTAGCTAGAGGCTAGGGACAAGGGGGACATCTCTCCCTTTCCGATGCCATCATAAGACGGACAATGGGGTTAACTCTCCCACAGTCATGCCTTCAGGGACCGTTCACCCTCACCCCCACCAACGAGGTCAGCTTTACTGTGTTGCCCAGGTGAGGGGCAAAGCCCACTCTCTCCATTGTTGCAGTTGGTGAGGGGCAGGGCCAGTTCTCCCCAGGGCTGCAGTCAGTGAGGGATGGGACCAACTCTTTGCCAGCCTATCCTCACTGTAAACAGGAGCCATGAACATCAACACAGACAACAGCTGCAGCAGGTCCATGGACCCAGACATGGCCCTCAGCAGCAGCTCAGGCCCAGAAGACACCATGGCCCCCAGTGGCAGTGCAGGCCACTCAGATTTGTATGACCTTGGTAGCAGCACAGTCCTGGGACAGTGACATGGCCCTAGGTAGCAGCCCAGATCCTGGACATCCACGTGGCCTTTAATAGCAACATGGGCCATGAATATCAACATAGACCCCAGCTGCAGTTGGACCACAGACCCAGGCAGGGTCCTCGGCAGCAGTTCGGGCCCAGATGTCACCATGGCCCTGCTTGGCAGTTGGTCACTCAGATTAGCATGGACCCAGCAGCTTTGTGGTCCTCGAATACCAACATGGTCCCAGGTGGGGCCACAGATCCAGGCATCCAGTGCATGCTTTTGATTCCAGCACTCAGGAGGCAGAGGCAAGGGAATCTTAATGAATTTGGTAACTATCTGGCCTGCAAAACAAGTTCTAGGTGAGCCAGAGCTACAGAGTGAAACCCTGTCTCTAAAAGCAAAAACAAAATAATAGATAAATAAATTAAAAGCAAATAAGCACCCCAAGAGGAATTTCTCAAGGGAACCAGAAAGGAAAATTAGAAAACTAATTCCTCACTCACTCAAATGTGTTGTGGATACATGGTATCCACTCTGTGCTCCACTATCCAAATGAAGAAATGTAAGGAGACCTAACAGAATTCTAGAGAGAAAAACAAAGTGTTTTATTTAGGATCTTAAACATCTCCTAAGGCCTCTGTATTGGAGGCTGGACCCTCAGCGTGGCACTATGGTGAAGTGGTGGGATTTACCACCCTAACAGGTGAGGCCTGGGGAGAGAGAGGTCTTCTGACCATCGCCTTTGGCATAGGCTCAAAGGGGATTCTAGAGTGTTAGTCTTTTTTTTAATTAAAAATTATTTATTATTGTATGTTTTGCCTGCATGTATGCATGTATGTATATGTATGTATGTATGCAAACCACACGTGTGCTGTGACCGCAGAGGCCAGACGTGGATCTCCTGGGATGGGTATAACAGACTGCTGTGAGCTGCCATGTGGGTGCTGCTGACTCTCTGCAAGAACTCAAGAGCTCCTAACTGATGAATCATCAGACTTTAATCTCTGGATATTTTCTAAAATTCTGAACTATGAAACGATTGGCTTTATTCTCCCACTAACTCACAGCACTAAATGCCAACACAGGCTCAAAGGAGCCTCCTAAAATAGAGCCTCAAGCTGAATCAGAATGAGCCCTCCCCTTTATAAGTTTTTTTTGGGGGGGAGGGGATCTCTTATAGTGATGGAAAACTAGCAAAGTGTTTAGCACTGGGGCTGGGGTGTGTGTTAGTGCTAGAGTTTGCCTAGTGTGCATGAGGCTCTGGGACTGATTTCCAGCACCATGATAAGCAAACAACGTGTCACTAAGATAATAGCTAGACCAGAAGTAACTGAAGACATGCTGAAGAGACGGCTTAGCTCTTGCAGAGGATCTGGGCTCAGTTTCAAGAACCCACAGAGCAGCTCCTAAGAGTCCGTAACTCCAGTTCCAGGTGATCTGACTTCTTCTTCTGACCTCCACAGACACCAGGTATGCGCATGGTACACATGCAAATATACACACAGTACACTCATACACATAAAATAAAAATAAATCCAAAAAACAAAAAAAAGAAATAATTGAAGAGAGAAAAGCATTTCTTCTTTAAAAGATTTTATTTTTAACTGTCTATACATATACATGTTTATATGTGGATGTATACATGTGAGTTCAGGTGCCCGTGGAGGCCAAAAGCGGGGTGGGGGGGCGGTGTCCCCTGGAGCTGAAGTTATAGGCAATTGTGAACCATCAAACTCAGGTTTATTGGAAGAGTAGTACACGCTCCTAACTGGTGTGTCATCTCTCCAGCCCTGAGAGAAGAGCAAGTAGAACAGAGAGGAAACAGAAAGAAGGGGGTGAGGGTCGGTGCCTGGCTTTTTAACGTGAGGATTGTGTGACCACATGGTGTTCGCTGATGATGTAAGATGAAAGACGCCAGGCTGCGAGCTGCGTGTACAGAATCCTAACTTACGCTTTTTACATTTTACTTTTTTTTTTTTTTTGAGACAGGATATCACTAAGCATACTAGTTTGGCCTTGAACTCACAGTTGTCCCCCAGCTTTAGATTCCTAAGCACTAGGGTGGCTGACATGCACCACCGTACCCCACTATACCTGGCTTATAATTAAACATTTTGAAATATATTTCTTGCTTCTAAAAAAAAAAAAAACAACAAAACAAAACCAATGGAACTTATATTTTAGCTTTAAATTGTTACTTGTAAACTGTTTTTAAATAGGGGAGGTTTTTGTGGTTTCCCAATTGTGTAAGAAACTCACCTTATGTGACGTAAGTGATAGACAATTACACGGTTGGGCTTGCCCGGCGGACCGCCTAACTATTTCCGGTGTAGAATAGCCATCTCTGGGTCAGACATCTCGCGGGACCGGGACTCTGTGGCCTTACGTGGTTGCGTAAAGCGCGCGCGCAGCCATGTAATCTACACGCATGCGTGGAGTACCCACAGGAGTCCCTGTACGCATGCGCGGCCCAACCTTTAAAAAGCCGGCGCCATCTTGCGCGAGGCTCTCAGTCTCTCTCTGTCTCTCTCTCTCCTCACGTGTGTTTCACACAGGCCTGTCACCTCTGTCCTCTTTAATAAAACTCTCCCGTGATTCTGTCGTGTTCGGGACGTGTTCCTAGCGCTGCATAACTACTAACAGTAAGTGCAAACACCAAATCGGGACCATAGCCTTTACGTGTAAGCCATGAAAAATGATGTAATAAGTAGAAATAAACTCACTTCTAAAAAGAAGAGTCAAACTCACATCGATTTGACCTAACAGAGAGTGTGGGTTTGATGAAGCTAAAACTGGCTTGCAAGAGTCATGGGATGTCTGGCTGTGGTCCAGAGTCTTTGGGAGTTCAAAACGGGAGTTCTGGCTCAAGCACCACTTAGCTCTTCTCCATCCACCCCACCGTGCATCCTTCATCCTCTGAGAGGCCTGCAGCCACACCAGGAAACCTAGGAAGCTGGCCTGCACAGGCTCCCTCGTCCTCATATCCAAGCCTGCATACCACTGGATTCTGTCACAAAAGCGAAGCGAAGCTTGAGGATGTCAAGGCATTACTCAGAAACCAGCAGTGACAGGTGTTTCTCAACCTGGCTGGATGGAGAGATGCCTAGAAGGTTTAGCCGCGCACACCTCTGGGTAAGTCTGTGAGGGTGAGTCCAGAGAGGAGTCAGGGGAAGACGTGCCCTGAGTGAATGTGGGTGGTACCATCCCACAGGCTGGAGGCCCTAATGGAAACAGAGGAAGGAAAGAGGGGGCCAGCACAGGCCTTGAACTGCTGCCTGACTGCCCTTCTGGGTCACACCCTCCCTGCCTCGATGAACAGAAACTTAAAAGTGGGAGCAGGGTTGGGAAGTTAGCTCAGTGGTAGAGTGCTTGTCTTGCAAGCACAAGGCCCTGGGTTTGATCCTCATCTCCAAAAAAAAAACCAGTCCTGTTCAGGTCACTACCACAAAAAGTCCAACATAGCAGCGGAGGGTGATTAGGTTCATAAAGCAATCAGTATGTTCTCTTTCACATTTTGAGAGGAAAAAAATTTTTTTTTCTATCAAAGGTAGTTAGCCCGGCAAGGGCCAATATTCCATAAATCTCCCCCGAATTTAATCTTCCTCATCTGGTAAATCTTTTGTTTACACAAAAGCCTAGTTGGAAAACTTGCTAGTCTGGAGTGGCCCGTCCCATCCCCCTGTCTTTCATTTCCTACTTCCTTCAGAACTAGCCAATCTTGAAAGGCAGAGCCTGGGGAAGAAGGGAAAGACAGTCAGTCACCTAGAATAAAAACTAAGAGAACTCCCAGCTCTGGAGCACTTGCTAGCCTCTGGTGCAGCCTTTTTGTAAAAAAAGCAATTGCTTTGCCTGGCTGCTTCCACTGTGTGTGCACGCTGCTTTGTGCAATGCTGAGATTATCCCTTTTTGTTCTCAGCAGTGCTGATAGACAAGGAAAAACGAAACAAAACAAAACATGAATTTTGTTGTCAAACATGTTTCCAAGCCCAGATCTGCTAATAGTGGTGTGGCTTTGAACAACTTGCCAGATCTCTCTGAGGCTGTCTTCCCAGGGGCAAAACAGAAATAAGAGAGAATCTTTTAAGAGGTCATTGAACAGATTTCATGAAATTGTCAACAGGTATTTAAATTGGGAGCACAGCGACTTGTGTCCCTAGATGCCTGGCCAGCAGAGAACAAATTTCAATGGCTGCTGTCATTATATTGTCACTCCATGATTTAACAGAAAGCTTTGCAGCTTGATGAAAATTCCCGAGGGTCTCAGTTACCAAAGCTGTCACAGGACAGAGGTAGGTGATATGTGTCTGAAACTGCAGCGCAGTGACACGGGCTACGTCCCAGATAATGTAAGGTGGGCAAACCCAGCTTGGGGCTGATTGTGCAAACCCCGGAAGTAGCTCTGCCGGCAGCGGCTGTGCTTCCGGGAACCGTGGCTGAGCAGGGGAGGAGCTGTGGGAGTGATGAGCCAAAGCATTGAAGAACAGCATCCCCCCTCCACCCCCCAACCCTTGCACCCCGGCAGCCTTGACCCGACCATGCCGTCCACACTCCGAACGCTGAGCCACACACTGGAGGCTGGGAGTCACTGCTGACTTGAGGAATAGCTGTGCCCTGTGGTAGACTGAGCTGAAAGGAGTGTTCTGGAAGACCACTCAGAAGTAGGGCAAATGCAAAGTGGTTTTCAAGACGACTCAGAGAAGGGCAATGGGACTTTATCAGGATATGGAGTTTTCAGGCTTTCAATGTGGCCATAGAGAAGGAAAGTGGAGTTATTGAGGAAGACTTGTGAGGCCCACCCCTAGCTGTGGAGCTATGGGAGTTAACGGCTACTGGGAAAATGGAGCTGGTTTTCTTCTTGCTGCCAAGGTGTCTGCGCTGTGGTTGGAGGCTGCACAGCCATGCTCACACACGAAAGGAGGTGGGAAGGGTACTTGTTGAGAAGAAGGGCCCCATAGGGACCAAGAGGAGGGTCAAAGAGAGGAATGAGGTTGGGTAAAAATTCTTTCTCTCCTGGCTGAGTTGTCTTTAATCCCAGCACTCGGGAGGCAGAGGCAGGTGGATGTCCGTGAGTTCAAGGCCAGCCTGGTCTACAGAGTGAGTTTCAGTGCAGTCAGGGCTACACAGAGAAACCCTGTCTCAAAAAAACAAAACTGCAATCCCCCTCTTTCTCTCTCTCTCCCCGTGTGTGTGTGTGTGTGTGTGTGTGTGTGTGTGTGTGTGTGAATGTATTCTTTGACAACTTCATTTATATTTATTAAAACTTATATTTTATCAGAAACTTGTATAAAAAAGACCATGTATCAAAATTAGCTAGACCCAAAGTCTCTCAGCGAACTTCTATACTGTTAGAGTAGCCGTTCTGCACCTGTGGAACTTGGCATTGGATTTTATACTTTCACTACTGAATATATATTTTATGTACTTATCCACCACTCTCCAAAAAACAAAAACAAAAACCAACCAAACAAAAACTTCTGTCAAGTCTGTAACAAAGTTAAAACTGGAAAAAAAACAGCTTTATATCTTTTTTCATAATTTGAGTGTCTATCTGACATTTGCATTCAGTCTATCCTCATGACTTAATATTAAATAATAAAACCTAAGAAACATGTTTGGCTAGCTATGGTGGTGTATGCCTTTGATCCTAGCACTTGGGAGGCAAAGACCATTGGATCTTTGTGAGTTTGAGACCAGCCTGGGCTACATAGGGCATGTCAGGCCAGTCAAGGGCTACACACTGACACCTGGTCTCAAGAAAGAAAGAAAGAAAGAAAGAAAGAAAGAAAGAAAGAAAGAGAGAAAGAAAGAAAGAAAGAAAGAAAGGAGGGAGGAAGGGAGGGAGGGAGGGAGGGAGAAAGAGAGAGAGAGGGAGGGAGGGAGGGAGGGAGGGAGGGAGGAAGGAAGAAAGAAAGAAAGAAAGAAAGAAAGAAAGGAAGGAAGAAAGGAAGAAAGGAAAGAAAAATTAGAGTAAGTTATTAAGACCCCAACTTTCATCTGAGTATCTTTAAAGATGATGAATCCTTATTATGGGACCTGAGTGGCCATGGTACTGGCCTGGTACCAAAGTGTGCTTGTGGTGCATGCTGGGAACCATCAACAGTTGACTGCTGGTTGTCAGGGAAAGTTCCACTCGGTCAAGGTGCCAGGCACCAAGTGGCCAGAAGAACTGGCCCCACCATTCCTCCAGGGAGCAAACCCTTGAATGTTAATTGGCCCGTGGGCTGCACTGCTAGATTAATATCAGAAGACAAGGCTGGTGGGGTTCCCTTCCAGACTGTCTGCAGCTGCGGGAAGCCCAGGAAACAATCACTGGGAACATGCAGAAAAGCTGAGAGATGCTGCTATATTCTCACAGTGGGGCCTGGAGGGTGGCTTCTACTCACAGCGTCTAGAAGGACTGACAGAATTCCTAAGTAATATATTCAGTAAGAAAAATCTTCACATGCTGAGTTAGGACTCAGCAGACTTTTGGAAAGAGCTTGGAACAACTTGCTGAGCGAACCTTGACCTAGTTCCCGACACTGGGGAGGCCAGCTTCTGGGATCAATCTTCCCAGAAAGCACTTGCAGAGACACGTTAACAGAAAAACCTGTGCTCACTGGACACTTGATAATCCATCGTAATTGTCACGTGTAGTGAGAACAACCGAATAAACAAGAAAGGGTACCGGCACTGCCATTCTCGGGACGAAAATTGAGAGCAAAGTGAGGCTGGAGTCACCGTGAGGTCAGACCCCCGCCAGCCTCTGGTCCAGACCTCTGGTCAAAACATTTCACAGGGGGCTGGAGAGATGACTCAGTGGTTAAGAGCACTGGCTGCTCTTTCCGAGAACCTGGGTTCAATTTCTATGTGTAGCAGCTTACAATTATCTGTAATTCCAGGGCCAGGGGATCAGATGCCCTCTTCTGGCCTCCACAGGCACTGCATACACATGGTGCACAGACATGTTGGCAATATTCCCATGCACATAAAATAATAAATCTCAAGAAATTAAAAAAAAAAAAAAAAGAAAACTAAAACCCCACAGACATTCCATAGAGGGGCTGGGGAGATGGCTCAGTAAAGTGCTTGTCTAGGACTCAATTTTGATTCTCAGAATCCACGTTTTAAAAGCTAAGCACTGTAGCCTGCTTGTAATTCCAGTGCTGGGCAAGTGGACATGGGAAGCTCCCTGGGGCTTACTGGACATCCAGCTTAGCCTGCTTTGATAGTGGTGGTGGCTTAGTTAAAAAAAAAAAAAAAAGTAGAGCCAGGCGGTGGTGGTGCACACCTCTAATCCCAGCCCTTGGGAGGCAGAGCCAGGCGAATCTCTGTGAGTTCAAGGCCAGCCTGGGCTACAGATGGAGTTTCAGGACATCCAAGGACATACAGAGAAATCCTGTCTTGAAAAACAAACAGTAGAATTCACCTAAAGAATGACAGCTGAGGTGGTTCTCTGGCTCATGCATGTGAACATACACACGCCTGTGTCCCACACAAACAGACTCCACAAAGGGTGTATTTATTTTCTATTGCTACATTTACAGAAAAATGATCACAAACCTGCTTGATACAAGCAGCACACATTTGTGATCTCAAACTTTCTGTGGGTCAAGAGGCACGTAGCTTAGCTGGGGTCTCTCATAGGCTGCAATGCAGTATCAGCAGGGCCAGGCTCTCACCAATTTCCAAACTCACCCAAGATGTTGCCAGAATTCATTTCCTTATGGTTGCAGGATGGAGGTCCCTGGCTGTTTCCAGAGACCTAACCTGGTTCCCAGAGGCCACCTGCTGTGTGCCTTTCACAGGCACCTCAAGCGGGGTAGTTTGCTTCTTCCCATCCAACAGGAGACACTTGCTGAACTCCGCAATCACAAAAACCATCACAGGAGTGGCTATTGATTTCTCTTGTTGCATCTTCTTGCTAGAACGAAGCCATAAATTCCATGCACACTGGGACCATTTGAAGGACTCACAGGGGATTGTCCTTACGGTGTGTCCTCCACACACTAAAACATGTGTGTGATGTGTGTACACATGGCTTGAATGCAGTATTCTGAGGAAGTTAGAAGACTACAGTGGTTTGCACTTTCTCTAGGTCAGACTAAGAAACCAGGTTTCATATGGGACCGTTCTATCTGAGAGGTATTCCTCAGAAGCATCTGCAGAGTGAGGAGGGGAACTGGGACATGAAATGATAATAGTAAGTTGCAAATTGTGGGCAATTTGAATTTAAGCTCCCCACCCCCACACACCCCCTGGCTCTCATAATATACACAGTACAGGACCCTTCCAGTACCACATGAGGAGTAAGGAGCTGAGGTGTTTATACACTAACAGCAGGCATGAAAAAAAATGAGGAGGCCTGGGGCTGGAGAGATGGCTCAGTGGTTAAGAGCACTGACTGCTCTTCCAGAGGTCCTGAGTTCAATTCCCGGCACCTACATGTTGGTTCATGAGGGTCTGTAACTCCAGTTCCAAGGGATCTGATGTTCTTTTCTGGCCTTGGAGGGCACTGCAAGCATGTGATACACAGACATACATGCAGGCAAAGTACCCCCACCCCCACACAGATAATGAGAGACGAGAGGGTAATTGCCCATGGAGGAAATTTGGGAAGGGCAGGACCATCTAATAATGTTCCTTTAACTTTTTTAATGAGGTGTATAGGATACAAACAAAGACACACACATATCCCAAATCTACACCCTGATGAATTCTCCCAAACAGAACGTCCAAGGGAGCAGCATTTTAGAAGCTGCCTTTGTGCCCCTTCCTGTTGTGATCCCTCTTTCAGGCGTAACTGGTACCCTGAGGTAGAACCATGTGGACTAGTTTTGTCTATTTTGTTACCACATAAGGGAATCATGCGTGAACTTACAAATTGTCTTGTGTGTGTGGAATAAAGTGTCTGTGTGCAGCTGTGAGCGTGCGTGTCCGGTCAGAGGCTGATGTCTAGTATTCCCCTCTGTCTTACACCACCCTGTTGTTTTAAAAGAGCTCATGCTAGCATGGGAGACACTTACCCACTGAGCCATCTCCCTAGCCCACAGGTATTTATTTCTGGATGGCATTTTTGCTAAGTCTTGTTTGGGAGGTCACCCACATTGTCACATGCTCATGGGTTATGTGTTCTCATGCTGTATAATATTCCGTGTTACAATGGTGTACAATCAACTGATGATGGGTATTGGGCAGTTTCTTAACAGGACTTCTGTTTGATGTGCATTATACAGTACTCTCTATTGCTACAGGAATCTTTAATTAACAATGTGAGTTATGAGAAGGTTCTATAAGGTGAACGCTAAGCCCAGTGCAGGGATAGCTCGGGATAGAACAGCAGCCATGTGTGAGCCAGCCATGCTGGCCTGCTCTTTGGTTTCAGTGGCTTTAGTTACTCGTCAGATTTCATTTAGCAGAAGCTTGAGTTGCCCAGTCAGGCTGACAGGGGATCTAGAGAAAGATGTCCAGGGATGTCTCTTCTGTCTTTTCTCTTCCATTTTCCTTTTTTATGGAAGATTCCAAGGTCCCATTCACTTACCAAGGGAATGGGTGTGTGACTCGAAAAGACAATCAAAGCTTCTTTCTTGTAAACTTGAGAACTTGTCAGCCTCTGTAATCATGTAAGCTGATTCTGATTCCTTATAGTGAATCTACACACATTCGCATGTGTGCGTGTGCACACACAGACATGCACACACACTAATAATAATAAAATTTAAAAAGCCTTAACTCAGTTATCCAGTATGTGCTCTAAAAATGACAGTTCTTGAACTGTGTTGATGATAGAAGCAGGAGGCACCCCACCCTCAAAGACTGCTGGGGTCAGCAGGAGCAGCAGCAGCAGCAGCAAGAAGGCCCAGTCCGAGTAGCCAGCTAGGAACAAATGGGAAAACCTGTGACACCTGGAGCAAGAACAGACTCAAAAGCTGTAGGGTGGGGTCAGAGGTGAAGGATGGAGTGGTGGGCTTACTTTTTCTGGTCCATTTTCCTTGCTTATGCCTCAACATTGAGAGAGGAGGAAGAGGGGCCAGAGAAGTGGCCCTGTTGAGAACTTGCTCTGGTTCTGGTGGGCTTTTGCTTTCCCTTCCCGGGCTCTCTCCTGATTGGTCCTTATTCTTTATTTGCATACGCACAACCAATCAGGGTTGGCCATCTCTATAAGCCAGTGGTTCTCAACCTTGTGGGCTGTGAACCCACTTTCGGGGAGTGCAACGGCCCTTTCCCAGGGGTCACCTAAGGCCATCAGAAAACACAGATATTTACATTACAATTCATAACTGCAACAAAATTACAGTTATGAAGTAGCAATGAAAACCATTTTATGGGTGGGAGTCACCACAGCATGAGGAACTGTATTGAAGGGTGGGAGCATTAGAAAGGAGGAGAAGATCTTTACAGTATAGACCCTGTGCTCATCCTCTTCATCCTCCAACTTTTTTGTTTGTTGTTTGTTTGTTTTTGTTTTTGTTTTTTGAGACAGGGTTACCCTGTGTAGCTTTGCGCCTTTCCTGGAACTCACTTGGTAGCCTAGGCTGGCCTCGAACTCATAGAGATCCGCCTGGCTCTGCCTCCCGAGTGCTGGGATTAAAGGCGTGCGCCACCACCGCCTGGCTCATCCTCCAACTTATTAGGCTTTTCTCAGAGAGGGAAGACGCCTTCTGCTATTGGGACCTGAAAGAGATCCTGCCACAGGGGAACTCGGTCCTGCCTCAGCTTCTGAGACATGCTGCTCCCACCTAAGGCAGAAAATTGGTTATCCAATACCAAGTGTTCAGCCCCCAAATCACATACATACAAGTAACATTACATGGACTGAGCAGGCTCTATTTATATAGTTAGAAATATATACATATCTAACAACAAGGAAGGAAACCAATGCCAGGCTGCACAGATGCTCAGCAGTTAAGAGCACTCGTTGCTCTTGCAGAGGACCTGGGTTTGATTCCCAGCACCCACATGGTAGCTCACAACCATGCACAATTCCAGTTCCAAGGGATCTGACTCCCACTTCTGGCCTCCTCAAGCAGGAGGCATGCATGTGGTACACATACATACATTCAGGCAAAACATTCACGTGTTAAAAAAAGTAAACAAGCCGGGCGGTGCTGACGCACGCCTTTAATCCCAGCACTTGGGAGGCAGAGGCAGGCGGATCTTTGTGAGTTTGAGGTCAGCCTGGGCTACAGAGCGAGATTCAGGACAGGCGCAAAGCTACACAGAGAAACCCTGTCTCGAAAAACCAAAAAAACCAAAAAAACCAAAACAAAACAAAAAAGTAAACAAACAGACAGGCAGACAAATAATTTGAAAGAGCAAATGAGGTGTGTGGGGGAAGGGTCAGAGAGAGAGAGGACAGGTAAGAGAGGGAACGATGTCACTGTGTTTTCATTTAGAAAATGTACTTTAAAGAAATTTGGGCCCGCCATCTCCTGCTCTGGTTGTCACTCCTGGGTGACCCCATTTTCCTGTTTGAATTGTTCTCCTGAGTGGTGAATGCAGTCCCTCTATTCGTTCCTTCTTTATTGTCCACCTCCTTCATTCTGGGGTGAGCGGCCAAACAACACCGGCCACTGTCTGAATACCAGAGTCCCCAAAGAGTCCCAGCAACCTGTGCTCCCTAAGTCAGGCGCAGGCCTTCTTTCTAGCCAGTGAAGAGCTTGATCTATTACCAAGGGAACAGGCCATTAAAGCTTCTCTGGCCACTGATCTCCTCCCCATATCCTGCCCAAGGATTTTAAAACCCCACATTAGCTATTGTTCAAGTGAATCCAGAAATGAAAATGGATAAAATGTCGGTTGTGGAAAAGTACCAGGAAACTGTAGCAGGAATCTTAAAGGTTCTTATTAATAAAATCAAACCCGAGGCCAGTTATTGGGGTGAATGCTGGAAGATCAGAGAAGCAGAACAAGTCACATGCACCTCACCTCGCCAGTTCCTCAGCTGGTCTTGTTTCCTCAGACTGGATGCTTCTGAGTCCTCATCCAGAATGGCTCTCAGCTGAACTGTGCTGCTCCAAAGCCTAAAAGCTTAACCAGCCAAATGCTTCTAGTTTCTGGTCCTCACGACTTATATATCTTTCTACTTTCTGCCGTCACTCCCTGGGATTAAAGGCGTGAGTCACCGTGCCTGGCTGTTTCTAATGTGGCCTGGATCTCAGAGATCCAGAGGTATTTCTGCCTCTGGAATGCTAGGATTAAAGGCGTGTGCTACCACTGCCTATCCTCATGTTTAAAATTGTGGCCGTCCTGTTCTCTGACCCCAGATAAGTTTATTTCGGGGAACACAATAACATCACAGGAAACTATGAAGCTGAAATTAATCACAGAAACATCCTTTGTTAATGATTTATTGGCTTTCATTTGAGCCATGAAGTGATTGAGAATAGATAATTGAGGGTTATGATGAGGTGGTCTGGCACATGCCCCTAGTTGTAAATCTATGGCAACTGGGAGGAAGTTTGGACTGAACAGAAAGTGGTTGACTGAGGGGGAAGAAGAAGCTACTGTGAGCGTCATAGCTTGTCTTAGGCTAGTTTAACTCATTACAGGTAATCAGGAGTGTGGCCTCCAACCAGAACAAATGACTCAGGACAAACACGCCTTGGCTTTGCTTCTGTTTCTAGTGATTCTGACCAGTGTGGTGGTGTATGACTTCTTACAACAACGTTCACAGGATTTTTCTGCAATGCTTCCCTGCTGCTCATTTCAGTGAAATGGCTTTCCTGGTTGTCAGGAGGTGATGTGGTTTCAAGTGGCCACGTTAGCTTTCCAGAGCACCTTCCTCTGTTTCCTCTGTGTTCAGAACCACACTTGTGTCCTCCATAACTCCCTGGCTCCGTTTCACTTCCCAAGAAAGGAAGAGTTCTCAGCCATCTCCTCCCGTTATCTCCTTTGTCCTTATTCTGCTTAGTTCTGATTTTTCTCTCAGCAGTTTGTACTCAGTGTTCAGCCAGGCAGGCCTGGAAAGGGGCCCTGGCTCTTCCCACAGCTGGCTCCCAACTTTATGTTCCTGTTGATACCTGCAGCTGATTATGACGATGATGTTTAGACCATGACACCAATCAGATTGTTAAAGTATAAACAGTACCTGAGTGATTGTGCTGTTCCAGCCCTAGGGCGTGGAGCTCACAAAGTTACTAGCTCTGGTGGTCAACAGGGCTCTTGGGTTTAGCAGTTGTCCCTTGTGGCAGCCTGCCAGCTCCTCCCCTCAAGTCCTGGCAGATGATTTAGGGGTCCTCCTATGCCCAGAGCTTCCTACAAACCATCCTGTTCTTCTTGCTCTCAGAGTCCAACATGAGTGTTCTGTTTTATCTCAGCCCTTGAATTTGGCGGATCAAAGGGATAAGCCATCGCTTCTTTTTATTGCCGATGTTCATGAGCTTTTGATTTTCCTTTAACCATTTTTGTATGGGGATCGGGGATTAAAAAAACTATGTCGCCACCACCTCTCATGAAGCTGCAGACTGGGCGATGTGTAAGGTTCCACCTGGTTCCACCTCCTGCTGTGTGCAAATCATCACAAACACTTTTGTGGAGCAGTAAACAGACCTAGAGATGCTCTTGGCCGTGGCTGGGGGTTGCCTCCTGTTAGAAGGAGGTCTTCTGCTGATTTTAATGGAAAGAGTCCTTCACTTAGCCACTAGCTACTGGGGTCCTGCAGGCATCTTCTTACAACCTACTGAACCTTTGCCTGCTTCCTACACCTTCAATGTCCCCTACCTTTCTGGTCACTGTTTAACTTATCAGATAGGAAAGCAATAATAATAAAAATCTAAAAACCGGTGTAAAACCTTGACCTTAAAGGGAAAAAGGCTACTTTTCTATAGCTACCTCCTGCAGTAAAGAAAGTTCCAGAACTCATGGCCTCAGAAAGTGTCTCAGAATTCATGTCAGTTCCTTGTTTCCCAAACAAAATAATTTTCCACAGAACTGAATTAAACAAACGAGTAAAGGTATCTTGACTATTATTACTTTTGGAATATCATTTTGTAAAGGGAGACCTACTACAGTTAAATTATCATGACTGCATTAGTTTTGGGCTTTCTAGAAAAACAAAGAATTGGGCATGTGTGTGGGCATGTGTGTGCATATTTGTGATTTCACATAAGGTATTAGCTTCCATGATTGCAGACACTGATAAGTTGCCAAATCTGTGGGTGGGAAGCTGGAGATCGGGGAAGCCAGAGTAAAGCTCTTGTCCAAACCCAAAGGCCTGAGAACCAGGAGACTGATGGTGTAGTTCTTGTCCAGGGCTGGCAGGCTGGACACCCAGGAAGAGCTGAGGGTTCAGTACGAGGCAGGAAGAGGCTGATGGTCCAAGCATTTGCCAAGCAGGAGGCATCCCATTGCTCTTACTCATGGAAGCTCATTATTTCTGTTCTATTTGGGCTTTTAACTAATTAGATGGCTTCCACCCTCATTAGCAAGGTCAACTACATCACTTCCTCTATTGATTTAAATGTTAAACTTAGCTGGAAATGCCCTTACAGAAATCCCCAGAACAATGTCTTAACCAAATATTTGGGTGCCAGGCGGCCTGGCCAAACCTTTAGCTAAAATTAATCATTATAGCTACTAATCATTGAATACTTTTCATGTACTAATTCCTTTTAAATGATCTTGTCTAAGCCAGTTGTATTAGGGGCCACCGGAGAAGATGGTTCTGCCTACAGTGATTGGTTCTAGAAGTCAAGGGAGAGAGAAGTAGGGGCTGGAATGAATTCTCCGGAAGTGTCCAGAATCATGTCTCACACCCATCATCTCAGCACTTGGAAAGCTGAGATGGGGGATTGAAACCAGCATGGGTGACACAGGGAGACCCTGTCCCTAAACAAGCAAACAGGAGTTTATCTCATTTAACCCGATTTTATAGAGTAGGGAGTTAAAGAAAATTAGCTGAGATGACATCAAGAGAAAATAGCACAGATCCAAATCCATAATTTCTCCTGTTCTTTTCTTCCCCCTTCCCTCCTTCCCTTCCTTTCTCCATTTCTTCTTTTCCATTCTCTGTTGTCTTTCTTCCTTCTATCTAACGCCTGAAGAAAACTGGCAGATGGTTTTTGCAGAATCAAGTAACTCAACGTACTGACATCTGTTCAACAGGCGTTCCCACTGGATCTGTGGACTGTACCGGGCAATGAATGCAAGTTTTCAGTAGTCAAGGAGGCAGGAGTGTCTGCAACAGTCCTCACCCCAGCTGTGCAGCGGGACAGGTGGTGAGTGGGGCTGGCGCTGTTTGAAGAGCCACAGTGTGAATGTGGAAATAGATGGAGGTGGCTAGGGGCCAATGGGGAAGATGTTGGTTCTGCCTTGACTCTGTCAGTTCTAGAAGTCCAGAGAAGGAGAAGTAGGGGCTGTGATGAATCTTCTGGAAGGGATCCAGAAGGGTGAGGAGAACTCTAGAGCAAGGATGACCTTGCATAGATAAGAAAAAGCACACTGTGAGTAGTTTGGTACACCAAGTGAAAAAAAATGTTGCTATTAGATTGGATAGGAAAACCCTGCCCAGGAGAAGAGATGCCAGTTACAAAATCACACATTTTCTACCTGCTGTAGGTTTTGAGCATCATGCTTTGATGTTATGTCTTTTTAGCTTTAAAACATATATGACCAGAACTTATCCTGGGTACATGAACTGGCTTTTTAGAGCCCATTCCCTACTCAGTCTTACTCAGCCGTGATGCAGGGGGGAGGGGCAAGGTCCTGCCCCAACTTGGTATGCCAGCCTGTGTTGACTATCCAAGGGAGGCCTTACCGTCTATGAGGAGTGAATGGGGGGTAGGATGGGGGAGGGTGGAGAGAACAAGAGAAGGGGAGGGAGTGGGAACAGTGGTTGGTATGTAAAATGAAAAAAAGTTTAAATAAAAAAACTATCTGTACAGATAGATACACAGGAAGGAATCTTACAATTATGAAGGTTAATCTTACGATTGTGACTGAATCATGATGTTTTCTGTTTACTAACTTGCATTTTCTTTTTTAAATTTGTATTCTCTCTCTCTCTCTCTCTCTGTGTGTGTGTGTGTGTGTGTGTGTGTGTGTGTGTGTGTGTGTGTGTGTGTGTTTGCACATGTTTGGGGGTCAGAGGACAACTTGTGGGAGGGCTGCTCTCTTCTTCCACTGTGTGGGTCATGACCTGGAAGTCAGGTCATCAAGCTCGGTGGCAGGCACCTTGACTGACTGAGCCTCATCTCATAGGCCCTTTATTTCCGTTTTTCTGAGATGAATTTCATCCTTAAGAAAACAACAATCAAGGAGAACTCTCTTTGAGAACAAAGTCGCATTGGCTGGCTGGAGTTTTCATTAAGCCAGGTATTTACTAATAGTTTGCAGATACTAGAATTTTCACAGGACTAGAAGTCCAAAGTCCTGGACCAGAAGGTACATGTGAGCAAAGCCTGCACACTCTGTCCAAAGGCTTGAGTGCTGACATTTCCTCTAGATCTGTGTGACTGTAACCAAACAGCCTGATTTCAAAAAGACAGAAAGCTGCATTCAAGTTTAAAAACTTGTTCTACAGAAGTCTTACGTTGTCTTGATTCAACTAATGTCCAGATATTATTTTGTTGCTATTGTTCCAATTTTCTCATCGGTTAGTGCTCATGTAGAGAAATGCTGCTGAATTTTATAAATTGAGTTGTTTCTGTAGAGTTAGCTGAGTCAACAAAACATTTTCTGAAGTGTTTGATCACATGGGTGTTTCTCCGCCTTGTTTGTGCTCCACGCTCCTGAACGCACTTCGTTTCTTCTCCAATTCTGTCTCCTTTACAGATCTTTGAGAGCCTGAGAACGCGTTTGTTGTTCCCGGCTTGTGTCTGTGTGCATGGGAAGTGTTCTGGAGCTGAACTGGGGTCCCTGTGCATACTAAGCAAGTGTTCAACCAATGAGCTGTTTTCTCAGCCCTGCCCCTTTCTCTCGGAGACAGGATATCACTGAGTTGCCCAAGCTGGTTTTGAGCCTTCTATGTAGCACAGAAAGGCTTGGAACTTCCTACTCTCCTGCCTCAGCCTTGTTACTTCAGTGTCTGGCTGAGCCCAGTGTTGCCAAGGTGTGGTACAGCCCCTCCCCCTTCTACTTCCTTCATGTCCTAGTCTCTGGAAACGTGCAGCTGTCTGTCTGTGCATGCTCTAGCTTCATGCTCTGCCCAGCTCCCATTTTTTGTTCTTTGATGAATTTTTTCACACTAAAGAGCAGCTTAAAGTTTTTTTTTAATATTTTATTTATTTAGTTTGGTGTGTGTGTGTGTGTGTGTGTGTGTGTGTGTGTGTGTGTACGTTTGCATGCCTCAGCTCTAGGGTAAAAATCAGAGAACAACTTGAGAGAGAAGGTTCTCTCTTTCCTGGAATTGAATTCATGTGGTAAGGCTTGGCCTTAAACACCTTCACCTCCTGGGCCATCTTGCCAGCCCCTAGATACTGCATCTTTAGAAAAAAAAAAAAGTGTATTTTTGGTTGCTCTTACATTTCCTTTCCCAGATTTCCCCCCACTACATACAGCTAGTGTTATTGAAGGACTAATAGTCTGAAATCTGCCTCCATGTATCTCTCAACTGAACCTGAAAAGAATCTTCATCATTTAAAACATTCGATGTGAACTTGGGAGGTAAACGGACATCTTTGTGTGGAGGCCCGTCTTAGTCACTGCTCTATTGCTCTGAAGAGACTCCATGACCATGGCAGCTTACAGAAGAAAGCATTGAATTGGGGGCTGACTTACAGTTTCAGAAGGCTAGTCCGTGGTGGGGAGAGAGTCCTCGGGTAGGCAGGCATAGTGCTGGAGCAGTAGTTGAGGACTTACGCCTTATTGGCAAGATGGAGGCAGACATAAAATAAGGCTGGGTATGGAGTGGGCTTTTGAAACCTCAGTGCCTACCCCCATTGACACACTTCCTCCAGTGAGGCTGCACTTCCAGACTCTTCCTAAACGGTCTACCAACTGAGAACCAAACATTCCACTATTTGAGCCCATGGTGGTCATTCTCGTCTAAACCGACTCAGGGGCTCTTTGTATCTAGTCATATGCACCTCCAGCTCCTACTGCCAGGGCTCTGGTGGTCCCTCGGACTGTGCCCTGTCCCCGGGGTTTTGGTATCCCTCTAGCTTTGTCCTATTGCTGGGTTCTGGCTGCCCCTCCAGAGTGCTGCCCCACTGTTGGGACTCTGGTGACCGCTCTTTTATTTACTGGGCTCTACACTGCTCCTGGGGTTCTGTCCCCTCCTTCCCAGGCTTCTTCTGTGAGGATTATGCCCTTAATTACGTCACCAGCCTGCGACAACGTCCTAGCCTAAAAAACAGGCGTGCCCTTTCTTCTTTTTCCACACTCTCTCCTTCCGTATTCCCCCCTCACCCCCCGGGCCACTTAACCAACACCTACCCCATTAGCAGCTTAGAAAACCAAAAACCCGGAAGCTAAAAGATGGCGAAATGAGATCCAGGTGACATCTTTTAGAACTCCTGGTTTCGCCGGAATGTCCTTTACTTTCATCCTGTGTCCATCCACCTGGAAATTGGTCCATTTAAAAATCCTAAACCCTGAACTCCTTTAACCTCTGTGGTAAGGACCCTGCTTGGACCTCCTTACCACCTCCACTTCCACTAACCTATCTGTTCTCAGGTCATCGCGCCAGGCTAACTGAGACTGTGGTTGTGGGACTGTAAGCAGACACCCACACTTCCACCAGACATTATGAGTTCAACTCTCGGTCCTGTTCCAGAGGGCAGCTCTTGGCGAATCACCCTTCAGCTGACTCTGCCTACCCCTGTGACCTCCAGGGAAGCTCAAATTCTTCCTTAAAGACAGGCCCTTTCTAGTTCAACAGTTAGCTTGATTTACCTAGACCTGTCCAGCGTACCATGCAGACTCACATGAATAATATCCTCTTGATGCATGAATACAGGTGCCAGTCCCAGACTGCAGGATTACCACCCAACCAATTGACACAGGATGTCGAGGGAGAGGTGCTCCCCAAGATGCTCCAGTTTCAGCAAGAAGTAGCCAGAATAGAAGTGGATACCCATACACCCCTTGGGCCCCACAGCCCTCTAACCCCTGTTCTGTGAAGTCATTTCCTTTTGTATATAAGTAGAAGGCTGGAAAACTAACTCACAGAGGCTGTCCCAGTAGAGGGGCTAAGCCATACATTGTAGCCTATCTAGTTCCTTCACTAAATTGCTAAGCTCAATGACCCCCATCCTCTAATATCTACAAATGTAAGGAATTTCCCATGTTCTTTGGGTTGCTGTGGTATCCCCTCTCCCAGCTTCCCCTACTTGGAGTAGCTAGAATTACTACTAAAGGACTGATTTCCTCAAAAATATATCATTAATTCTTTCAACATTCCTCTTATGGGGCTATCCGTTATTCAGATAGTACTGATATTTACACATTTATTCTTCTAGCATCTTATAAATGTATTTCAGGCATTTAAGAAAGGTATTTCCCCCATTTTTGGCCTTTTTCCTATTGATTTTGGGGTTGGGGAGGGATGAGGTTATGGCAAGATGTAGCCGATGTTGTCCTTAATTTGTGATCCTCTGTCTCCACCTCTCATGGGCAGGGATTATAGGCTTGTGCCACAACATCTTGCCTATTAGCCTGTTGGAATTCCCCAATCAAATATTCCCCAAATCACTTTGTGTTCATATTGTAATATTCCTCATATAGCGTATTTTTATCAATGTTATGTCTATGTGCTTAGGATTTCTTTTCAGTGAAAGCTCTTTTTGTCTTAAGCGCACATATTGTGACCATTCTAAATTCTTGGTGGCACCATCTGCCTCTTACAGCTGATAGGCATGTTGCTATTATATTAGATGAGCTTGGTTTTCCAGGGATACTACCTGTTCCCTGTGGTGCTCTGTGGGGGAAGCAATGCTGTCCAGCTTGGTCTGTGCCCTTCGGGGCATCTGTAATGTGAGAGTCAACGATAAGCACACTGTGGAGGGCCACAGATCCTGTACAAGTCCATCTGCCACCTCTGCTTGTTGACTTCAGAGGTTGTCTTCTAGTGAGGATTCCCACAATGCTCCTGGGATTCCCACAATGCTCCCGGGAAGCACAGCACTAGGAGAAAATACTGCTAGACCAGCTTTGGTGAGTAGAAATGAAAGTCTTTTTTTTGAAGGGGGTGGTGGGCGTTTATTCAGACAGGGTTTCTCTGTGTAGCTTTGGAGCCTTTCCTGGAACTCAATCTGTAGTCCAGGCTGGCCTCGAACTCACAAAGATCTGCCTGCTTCTGCCTCCCGAGTGCTGGGATTAAAGGCATGCACCACCCACCACTGCCCGGCTAGAAATTTTTTTCTTTGAGGGGCACTGTCAGGCCATCTGGAATTCTTCTCACCATCCGGGCACCAGAGCAGAGCTTTGACAGTCTTCTCTGGTTGCCCCAGCTGTCCCCCCCCCCCCAAACTCCAGCCCCACCTCCACTCACGTGCCCCGCCCTTCCCGTAGCCTTCAGACCTTTCAAGGATTTCTCTTGGATTCTTCGAATACTTGCTCTTCAAGTGCATGCTTTCCCCTTTTCTCTGGTGCTTTCCAGATTCACATGGGAGGAAGCATTCAACAGTCCATGGCAGTGTTCTGGATAGCCATGCAGGAAAGTCTGGACATGATCAAATATAATGCAAACAGAAGTCATTATAAGAAGCAGGACAAAATACCTGGTCATTATCTATCAATCAAATTCCCAGAACTCAAAGCTAGAGAAGCAAGGCTAGTTATTCATGCAGTTGAATCTGTTGTGACATACTGTTTGCTAATAACATGAAATGACCGTGAGGACAGAGCTGTTTCTTTTCAACCAGGTTAAAGATTTGTGACGATGCGGACTTGACAGTAGATGTCAGAGAAAGGATTGTGCATGGCACCTGGTTTGTTTCCTGAGACTCCTGGGCAACTGTGCCACTTCTAATCGGGTCCCCCAAACAAATATTAAGCCCTTCCCATGTGTGACTCCCCAGCACCTTGTTCCTTCTGTTCTCTAGAGGGTACAGACCACAGGGGCACCTAACCATGGAAATGCCCTCCACAATCACCAGAAGGGGACTGTTTTTCTTCTGGGAACTTTCTCAGACTCCCTGCCCTTTCCCCTACTTTCCTTTGGCACTCTGACCTAGTAAGATAGGAATCTAAACACACTCCCCACAGCCTTCTCTCAGCACACTCTGGAGGCTTTGGAATCAAAGGTCTGCCTTTCATTCCAGACAATCACAAAAGACAAGGCTTGGCTCCCAGGAGATAGGAGGAAACAACAAAATCAGAAACATTGCCGGCCTTCACCTCCCACAGCAGAATCCACGCCAGGGAGATGAAAAGCCTCCACAAGCTCCAGAGGTGTGGTTTTACCCACTCCCAGCCACAGCCCCTATTCACACACCCACAAGCCAGGCCGCTTCATCCATCAAATCTCAATGTCTGCATCTTCCAAATGGCACTAATAATCCCGGTCAGCCTCTGATCTGTTGGTTATATGGACAGCTGGCACCTGACCTGATGGCACAGGAACTTGCATGGACTGTATCAGCAAGACAATGAAAACAGAGTTCATTCCTCAAAGTATAAAGACTTACTGAGGTCTAGACTTGTCTTAGAAATACCCCCCAACACACACACACACACACACACACACACACACACACACACACACACACACACTTTCTGGTTTCTGGTTCTTGTAACTCTAAAAGCCTTTGCCCTTTGGTTCAGTGGAAAGTACCGCCTGCATGGGAGGACATTGCTTTGATTCCCCAGTCCTGGCCTGGGTAAATGTGTTTGATGTGTGTTTGTAAGGATTGTGGCTTTCTGCTGAAGAAGAAACACTGGCCTCACATGGGCTAAAGGGAATGTCGAGAAACCTGAGATTCTTATTTATAATTTGCTCATGAACCAACCCAGGTGGCACAAATGCCTAAAACACAAACACTGTGCAAGGCTTCATCTTCGATAATCAATTTCCCTTTTAATGTTTGTGTAACACTTAACAGAGTTCCTTCATGGGTTCTACATTTTGCAAAATCTGAAGGATCCAAATCCCAAAGAAAAGTGAAAATGTCTGGTCTTCTTTAAGAAGTATTAATAGAGTCTTTTAAAAGACTTAATGTAGAAGAGGGAGCAGACAGGGAGTGGAGGAGAGGTAGTGGGGCAGGGAGAGTGTAGGATGGTTAAGACTGTGTGCCTCTGGGAATACCCAGGGAAATAATTGATTTGAATAGTTAACATTAATACTATTGTAATAAAAAGAGGCATTAAATGTGGGCTCAGGACTGAGGAGATGGCTCTCTGGATAAGAGCTCTTACTATACAAGCATAAGGACCCTAGTTCAAATCTCCAGCACCCTTGTAAAAGATGTATATCTATAACCCCAGCACTGTTGGAGAGCAGAGATTAGGAGGGTCACTGGAGCTCACTAGCTGCCAGTTTAGATCCAGGATCAATGAGAGACTCTGTCTCAAGGGAATACTGTGGGGAAGTGATAAAGTAAGACACTCAACTTCTCTCTCTGGTTTCCACAGGCACACACACATGCATATATACCACACACATACTACACGTGCACATCACACACACTCTCACACACCAAAAAAGTGGGTTCATTTAGTATTGAGAAGATGGAGTCTTTATAGGTCATGATTGTGATCCAGTCCCTTCAACAATTGGGGCAATTGGTAGACAAACCAGTTACTCAATTGTACTTGAGTACAATTACTTGATTCAACAAGGTTTCTTTCATTGTAGAAAATTACCATTTGGTGGAGTCTTGCTGTGGTTTCCCCCACTTTTGCTTTTCTTAATACACTTCTATACATTTTAGTAATTTCAAAGGACCAATCTAATAGGTGGAATCACATGAAATTGATGCATATATCTCATATAACTTGATGTGAGGAATTTTGGTCACCCCAGACAGGACACCATTGACAAATCAAAGAAATTCCCCTCAAGTGTAGCTTGGTGAACGAATGGGTTTATTGATGCTATCAGAGGCAGCTGCATCACTGAAAGGCCCATTCCAGCGTGAGTAATGATAACTGAAGCTGCATTCCTATGCTTGAGTAGCAATAAAGGCCCATTAAGGGAAAACCCTTTGGTCAACAGAACAGCCTCTCTGGCCTGTGAGTCGATCCTGGCTAAGGAACCACCTCTCAGGAAGGGGACCACCCCTAGGAAAGCGGACCCACCTCAAACTATGTCCAAGAGATAGGTGGAATAATTATCCCTTTAATGAGATGCTGTACTCTTCCTTCCTAGAACTCCTACCCTGTAGTGCAGTTGCTAACAGAGTACAGCCATACTCGTTTGTAATATCACCTGCTTTTCTGAATTACTCAGGAAAATGAACCTTCTCCTTTTCTTTCTATCTTTTCTCTAAGCATGTTTCTCCTCATACCTCAGGTGTCACTCTTTCTTTAACACCCCTTGAAGCCATGTGGGTGACCTCCACGTGGCCTTCGCTCCAGTGGTATGCCCCTTCTCCTTCTCTCCTCATTCTCCTCCTATGGGTAGCTGCTGAGATTTACAGCTTGCCTACCCTGTGTTCTTTTCATTTAAATCCTTAATTTATCTTGTGTTAGGGTTTCGACTGCTGTGCTGAAACATCATGAGCAGAAGCAGCTTGTGGATGAAAGGGTTTATTTCATCTTGAAGATTACAGTCCGTCATTTTGAGAAGTCATGGCAGGGACTCAAGGAGGAACCTGGAAGCAGGAACTGGAGTAGAAGCCATAGAGAAATGATGTGTATTGGCTTGCTCTTTATGGCTTACTCAGTCTGTTTCCTTATAGCAGTCTGACTACCTGGCTGGGCATGGCGCTGCCCACAAAGAGGTGGGCCCTTCCATATCAATCATCATGCAAGAACATGTATCACAGGCTTGCCTATGGGCCAGTCTAGTAGGAGCATTTTTTAAGTTGAGGTTCCCTCATCTAAAATGATTCTAGCTTGTGTCAAGTTGACATAAAACTACCTAGCACAGTCCTCAAGCTTTCAAGTGAGTCTGTTCTTAATTTATTTTATTGATAAGTCTAAGAACCCCAAGAGCAAACTTGGATTTCGCTGACATCACCTGACACTCACTCTACAATGTGCAAAGGCACTTCCTCTTTGCAGCATGTTTCTCCCACTCTTAAAGTCCAGGGGCCTTATAAGCCTTGTAAATTTCTGAGCTTTCTGAGCCTTGTGAGTTTCATCAACTTCCTGAGTCTTCAGTCCTCCCATGTCCTTCCAGGAGGAAATGTTTTAGTTCACAGGCAATAGCTACATGCATTTCTGTTATGTGGAGAGCTGGATTTCTGCATTCAGAGCTCATCACAGGAAGTGTCTGTATCACCTCCAAAATCTCAATTTCATTTATTTGTCAATGCAAAACAAAGAAAACGCTGTCACCTCTACTCTAGAGCTAAATCTGAGGGACTAGGGTCCAGGAATGCAAACTTAGGTGGCTGCAAAAGTTGTGTTCCAATGTGATGACACTTTTATTCAACTTCTTTCCCTTTTATGATTTAAAAAAATTTACTTTGTGTTAGAGTGTTGTGCTTGCATGTATGTATGCACCCCAGATGACTGACTTGTGCCCACAGTGGTCAGAAGAAGACATCAGATTCCCCTGGAACTGGAATTATGGGTGGCTGTGAGCCACCATGTTAGTGCTGAGAACTAAACCTGGGTCCTCTGTAAGAGCAATAAATTCTCTTAAGCATGTCTCCAGCATCAAGAAAGGGAGGAATAAAGGGGAGGAGAGGAACAGGGAGAGGGAGGGAGGGAGGGAGGGAGGGAGGGAGGGAGGGAGGGAGAGAGAGAGAGACAAAGAAAGACAGACACAGAGAGAGACGAATGGGGGGTAGAGCTGTGCTGAATAGGAGGTATGGCATGATTTCAGAGAGAGAGAGAGAGAGAGAGAGAGAGAGAGAGAGAGAGAGAGAGAGATCTGAGATCTGACAAAGTTTCATTTAAGTTCTCACATCCTCATTCTCAGCTAAACACTTGGACTCTTGTTTCCCTGAGAACACAGTAACTATCCAAAAGGGCTGCTGCCCTTCCCCCTCCACCCCTGCTGCCTCCCCCCCCTCCCCCGCTTCCAGCTCCACCCTCTTGTCACTAGAGAGGAACAGGGCCTGCTTTGGGCCCATGGCCAGTCACCACTTGCACAGCGATTGTGTTGTCACTTTCCACACAAGGGCTGTGCCACAGCGCCGTCCTCTTCCTTGTGCCCAGTTCCCTTCCCTACTGGTTGTTCTTATCACACTGTTCCTGTACCACTCCTGAAACTCTCTTTACAGACCTCTCTTCTACTCCTTGCCCACCTCATCCATGTCCTCCTCTGTAGCAAATTCAATGTGTTACAGTCTCTTTGGTCATCTGTCCCGAGTGTTCCGTTGCCATTGAAATCTCTCCTGTCAAGGTCACCAGTGACTTCCTTATCATCAAATCCAATGGCAGGTCCTGAGCCTTCAGTGTCCCAGACTGCTGGGGGACAAATGGCAAGGCCATTCTCCTGCCTTCTCATGGCACTACCAAACCCAGCAGTCCATGTCCATCCTCTGGCTGCTTCTCACACTCTGACCTCTACCTTTGGAGGAATCTGGGCAGTCCTCACATGTGGGAGAACAGCTGGAAGACCAGCTCCCACATTTTACCCCAGGGTCCTCTTGAGGAGAGAGGGATAAGAGATTTAGATAGAAGGACAGAGGGGAGAGAAACAGAAACACAGGACAGCCTCGGGAGGGCCTGGATCAATATCCACTGGCCCCTTCTGTGTCTTCTAAAGGGCTATTCATCAGAATGCCAAGGCGTGGAGCAAATGACCTCCCCCTAGCTCAGTCAAGTGTAGACCCTTCCAATCACCTAGAAACCATGCACATGGTTAAGCAATCCTCTAATGCAGCTCTGCTAGGTAAAGCAAGCTCAAATCTCACTAGGAAACCTTTGCAGGCCTCCACACTCACATACCCCAGATGTCACTAAGATGGATGGAGCTGAATAGAAACCTTGGGATTTTGTACAACCACACAGGACTAAAATATGTAATGCACTAATTTGATAAAACTAGAAACCATAAACATCCAACCTAATAGAAACCTGACTTTGTGTTGTCAAAAGGAACAGCTCTCCTTTCAAAGGAATAAAAGACATGGTTTGTTCTGGAACAAAATTTGAATGACCCTGACATATATTTAGGTCTCCCCAAATATAATGTCCAACACAGAAGCAGTTTCATGAAGTTTTATAGTAACAGAACGAAGAAAGTTATAAATCAAGGTATTTTTAAAATGCATTGGTAGAAACATCAGAGAGACAAGTTACAGTAAGATGGGGGAAGGCTCTGCTATTGGCCTTGGATGCTGTCTTCAACACTCAGCCCTTTGCTAAGTTAGTACATTCCACAGGCTTCTTACCTGTCACATGTTGGGTCTGACTGGTAGCAGGGTGTTAGGTCTGACACAGCCGGGCAAAGAATGGCTTATTAGGGTGCTAGAGATCACCCCGGATAAACTGTTATGTGGCTCTGGCACTACAACATTCAACCCCTCTACATCACTGAAGTTCCAATCGTCAACCAGCCTGTGTGGACAGATTCTAGCCTGGAGTTCTCATCCCTGTGAATGTAATAAATGAGGAACTCTCATAAATGTTCTTGCAACAAAGACAGATTGTTGCCTTCAGCAACCTAAAGAGTCCTTTTAATTTTTTCGGGAACCTACATAGACTCAGGTAAACATTGGCTTCAACACAAGAAAGAATTTCTGGGCAAGTAAGTATGGGGCAGGATTGGTGTTTATTAAAAGACAACTGGGGTAGGTGGTTGAGGAGATGGCTCAGTTGGTAAAGTTCAGACCGGAGTTCTGATCCCTGGCACCCACCTAAGTAGCTGGATGTGGTGGTGTGCCTGTAATCGCAGTGCTGAGGATGAGAAGACAGGAGCATCCCTGAGGCTTGCTGGCCACTCTATGAAGTTGAATCAGCAAGCTCCAACTCCAGTGAGAAAATACAAGATAGAGCGATGGGAGAGAGAAAAGGCCCTACTTTGACCTGTGGCCTCCACATGGACCCTACCACACACACATATACACACATAGAAAAAAGTGAAGGTTTTTTGATATGGATTTTAAGCAGAAGAGTCAAGGGAAAGATGTTTGGGGAGAAAATGAAACACAGCATGGGCAATGGATACGGGTTTCTCTAAGAGAGCGTTGCATCACATCTTTAAAATAGCCATATATTTCAGTTTGGTGAGGTTGCTAAGGAAACAAAATAAGATCACAGGTCTGAGAGACAGCTGACATGACTTCCTTGAGCAGGCAACTCTCTAGCACTAAGGGATGCAGGAAGGCATCTTGACTGCACAACGGAGTTTATAATAGTCTTGTTTGAAATTCCCACACAATGTCTTGGAAAAGAAACAAGGCTCTTCTCTTGACATAACATGTCTAGAAGGAATGCGGATGGTGTCTCCTTATGGGCAGCCTTCATAGCAAATGGTGATGTTTTGGGATCTTGATGCTCCTCTGGGAAAGGCTTTAACCAGAATCAAGGGTGAGGGGCTCTTCCCTTTCCATGTTCCCATGATTCTCCATGTCTTTTTGCCCTGCCTCAACAAGCACTAAGAATTCCAGAAGCTTACTCAGCTTTATATCCCTTCCTCTTTTAAGCATGTACAAAGTGGTCTGTTTGCCGGCTTCTTGTGACAAGCATTTGTGAGGGTTATCTCAGTTAATTTTAATAAGTATCTGAGGTTGATGCTGTTGTTGTGTCCAAGTTACAGGGGTCTGAACAAGGTTGAGATTATGACTGAGCTGGGAGGCTGAAATCATGAGGGAGGCAAGAACCTGAACATAACTTCCGTAGGAAGCCAGGGTGAAGGTCGATGTCGCTAAAAATGTTGAAGGTACTGAGTGTAGAGAGGAAGCGTTGGCCCATGTGTTTGGATATATTTGAGGGGGAGTGGAGCAAGACTTTCACAGGACCAAAAGAAATTCGGGGCATTGGGTGACCCAGACTGATGGCCTAGACTTTCAGACAACAGATTTGGGTTTGCTTTGAGTCAGGGTCTCATGTAGTCTGGGCTGGGTACTTACCTCAGGGTAATCATGGACTCCTGATCCTCCTGCCTTCGCCCTGAGAGCTGGGGTGACAGAAATGCACCACCACATTTGGCTTGACAGTAGGAGGCTTTGAAAGGATGGAGAACGCAAATACTCAATACTCGAGGTACCCGTGAAGAACCAAGAGGGCATATGCCTTGTTCCAAGTACTTAAGAGCCTTGGGTGTGGGTGGCCAGTGGAGTGGAGTGTGGGGAAGGAAAAGATCAGAACCACCATTTGAAAGGGCCACGGGAATGCCAGCTGATTCATCCATTGGAATTCCCAGTTCACAGACAATCAACAAGGACATTTCAGAGAAGAGCTGGCAATACAGAAGTCTCTTGATGACAGAACTTTGCAGAAGGCTCATGGAAGAGCATGAGTCTAGGTGGAGACCGAGTTAGAATAGACTTGAGCCAAGATGAATGTGGGGAAGAGAGGAGGAATGTTTGACTCCAAGGATTCTTCGGAGGACGTAAGGAAGAGGAGCATCTCTAGTTGAGGTGCAGGTATTATGGTGTGTGTGTGGGGGGGGGGTATGCTGCCACTGACGTCCTTGAGTGTGGCAACCTGAGTTCTGTAAACTTCTTTGTGGAAATGAGAACAGCCCTTGCTAAATTCTCCTACCATCTAGATCCCAAGGAGGGTATGTTAAGGGCCTGGAGATTCATAGACAGGCTCTTGGTAGGGTTCTTGCCACAAAGAGGCTGCTGCAGGTAGGTAGGTGTGGCCTGAGCAGCAGTCTAGCTGGATTCAACAGTATGGAGACAAGAACATAAAGGTGATAGGGGACCTACGAGGCTCGGATTTGGGAGCTATCTAGAGCTTTTGGCTTCAGAACAGACAAACCAAGAACCACCCTAGTTCTTGTGACTCCTTCCCAGAGTTGTATTAGACGTCAGGGTTAACTGCATCAGCTGCTGAGTGAACACAAGATGATTGTGAGAGCTAGGAGCCTGGTGCCATGAGAAGGGTGAGGCAGAGGCTCACCTAGAACATCGGATGGCCGGGACTTTTGCTTTAAGAAGTGGCAGAGGAGCTGGGGAGGCGGCTCAGTGGGTAAAGTGAAAGCGTGGGGACTCGGGTTTGGAACCCCACACCTTCGGTTTGGAACCCCACACCTTCAGAAAAGCACACATGTGTAACCCCAGTTCTGGAGAGGCAGAGACAGGCAGCTAGATCCCAGTGGCTCTTTGTCCAGCCAGTCTAGCCCAATAGGCAAGCTGCAGGCTCAGAGAGAGACACACTGCATCTCTAAGACACACACAAAGACTAAGGCTGAGGGTTGGGGATTTAGCTCAGTGGTAGAGCACTTGCCTAGCAAGCACAACGCCCTGGGTTCTATCCTCAGCTCAAAAGAACACAGACACACACACACACACACACACACACACACACACACACACACACACAAACTAAGGCTGAAAGTGGTGGAGGAAGACATTGACGTCAGCCTCTGGCAGCCATAGGTGCATGCCCACAGGGGTGGATCTGCATGCACAGGCAGAGTACACAGGTTAAAGGTCACGGTGGGACCCCACGCTGCAACTCAGGAGACATAGATTTCTGAGGAGAAGTTACTCCTCTCTGGCTGTCTTCCACCGCAACTTTTTAGAAAACCTGAACTTCAAGGCAGTCTCCTTTGCGGGGGACCCTGAAGCTCTCCAGCAGCACCAGCTGCATCTCTTTTGGAAGCCAGGTAGAGCTGTGTTGAGCATAATGGTGGGCAAGAAAGATGTGAGAAAAAGAGCTGGCTCCACAGACCCCTGGTGTGTGAGTCAGCACCTGCTCTCAGCTGCCAGAAGGGCTGGCTGGTATTAAAAGAATAACAATATCCCACAGCACAGAGAGGGTTAGGAACCTGTGGTGAGTCACTCAGCAGGAGAGTCGCGGGCCTAGAGAGACCAGTTGGGGTGACTGTTGGATGTGCTAAGAGCACAAAAGCTTCCCCACTTCCATGGCTGGGAAAATTATGAGGCTGACGAAGGACGTGTTGGAGTCAGCCAGCCAGCCAGCCAGATAGCAGCCAGGAACAGGGCAGCTATGTACATGTTGGAGATGGTATTTTCCTTGGGCTTGCTCGAGTTCTAAGACCTTTGGCCCAGTTTTTCCGAAGCAGGCAGAGGCCTCGATAAGCTAAGGCGGGGCTTCCTGAGGCTGGAGTCCTACAGACTTATAAAGCCCGACCCACGACCGCTGGGCATCTCTCCCTGGGCCCGAGGACTGCCGGCTTTCTGCTGATACCCTAGAGATGCAGCGGCTTTTGGCTCCAGCAAGGAGGGTCCTGCAAGTAAAGAGAGTGGTGCAGGAAGCCTCACTCACCCCTGCTCACCCGCTCTCGGCAGCCCAACAGAGGTGAGTCACCTGCTCTGAGGGGCTATGGGGGGGCACTCTCAGACAAGCCCCACACGACCAGTAGAGAGCAGGCAGAGGACCTGCTGGAGCACTCACTAGAATCCCAGGCAAAAGCTGGCCAGGATCACACTCAGCCATAAACACACAAATTAACTTCAAAGGGTCTCTGTTGCCTCCTTTCCAGCGCCTGTCAGCTGTTGGCTAGAAATGCCTAAGCTTAGTCTCTGATGCACGCCGTTTAGGAAAAACAGCATCCTTTCCTCTCCCAGCTACAGGAGGCAGCAGAACTTAGGATCCTGCAGCTGCAACGTCAACTCAACAGCTCGCTTTAGCTCAGTGCAGCAAGACCTAGAATGGACCGAAAAGAGGAAGCTGTGTTCCACCATGCTTCAGCTTTAAGAGATAAAATATAGAAGTTGTGTGTGTGTGTGTGTGTGTGTGTGTGTGTGTGTGTGTGTGTGTCAGTACACGTGCTTGTGCAAGAAGAACACACATGCTTCATTTCTTTGTAAACACCCTTTAGTCTGGTCCAAGTGCTTGTGGTTGCCCAGAGCTAATGGGATACAGCTGTGCTTCGTGCTTTGGGCTCCCAGCTCGCTACCCGTCCAGATCATAGTCCCAGGGTGTCCTTTCCACTTATCCTCACAAATACCGAATATTTAGGAAAACACTTTGCTCTCCCATCCTCCCTTGCCTGCTCTCCAGGGAGCCTGGTGTAGGTATGCGGGGGAAGGGACAGTGCCCTTTACCTATCTTTTCTTCATGACCCCACCATCACCTCCTCTCTCCCACCCCTGGCAAGACCGCTGCATTTCAATTGAATATTTCAGCTCAGAATCTAGCTTGTTTGTGCATTTGTGAGGAAATGGTGGACATGGTTTACTAATTTCAGGGCTGAACAGGGGTGACCATTCCCAGGTCGTCCCTCTGCCCCAACTCCTTTTATTGAGACAAGTTCTCTCTATGTACCCTTGGCTGACCTAGAATTCACTATGTAGACCTGGCTGGCCTTGAACTCATAAAGATACATTTGCCTGTGCCTCCAGAGCACTGGGATTATAGCCTGGCACAAGCTTTCCCTAAGCAACAGTGGGCCACTACCCAAGCTTCCATGCTCATCAGCATTAAATCCACCCCAGAATAACCACCATTCCAGCATCCACTCCCCTGATCTGATATTAAACATCTGGCTCTCAGTGTTTCTCAGGTATAATCTTCCTGCTCCCCTGCACACCATCGTCTGTGAAGTTTCTCTAGCCTGCTCACGCACCCCCACTGTGGCTCCGGCCCCTTCACCCTCTTCAGTCCTTCATTGTCAGAAAACCACTCACCTGTCAGTCAAGATTGACTTTAGGGGCTGATGAGGTGGCTCATCACGTAAAGGTTCTTGGTGCCAAATCTGAGGCCTTAAGTTCAATCCCCAGAATGTTCAGGCTAGAAGAAAAGAGCAGACTCCTAGAATCTGTCTTCTGATGGCGTGGCACATGTGTGCCCCCAACATTTAAACAATGTAAACCAAGAAAGCAAGGCTGACCTCAAATTTAGCCTCTCCCATGAAGCTCTCCTTATTTCCTTTGCCCAGAGACTCTGCTTCCCTTGCCCTACACGGCTTTGCCCACATCCCTTCCACGAGCCTCATCCCTCTCCGGTCTTGGCAGTTGGACTGTAGGCATGCTCATCTCCTTCCTCACAGCAGTTAAGGATTTTGAAAGCCCTGCCCTCGTCCCTGTACGACTCCTTCACACAACAGCACCCTTCTCCACATGGCGCCGAGCATGGGATTGTTAGCGGTAAGCCCACTGGGAAGCAGGCAGGCTGGAGTGAATTAGAGCTTGGTGCAGATTCCTAAGCTAGGCAGCAAGAACAAGCTACTTTAAATCATGCAGTGATCATCCCTTGGGGGAAAGCACAGGATGAGAAGGGGATCCTTAACCAAAGCCTAGGTGCTTCTGGAAGCCGTTGTGCGGTACTTTTATCTCCAAGGCTCTGAAATCCACATCCAGAAAAATCTCTACCAAGAAATAAGGCGAGTTCCTGGCTCTCTGAACTCCCTGGACCTTTTCTTTTCTATATGAGAAATGATAGAGGCAATCAGCCCAGATGAAAGAGAGAGAGAGAGAGAGACAGAGAGACAGAGAGAGAGACAGAGAGAGACAGAGAGAGACAGAGAGAGAGACAGAGAGACACACAGAGAGACACACAGAGAGAGAGACACACACACACACACAGAGAGAGAGAGAGAGAGAGAGAGAGAGAGAGAGAGAGAGACAGAGACAGAGACAGAGACAGAGACAGAGACAGACAGAGAAACTGCTGGGGACGCAGCCACGCTGGCAGCTCCCAACACTGGCTAACCATTAGCTCTTGGTCCTGGGGACGCTCCCCATAAATATTTGAAAGTTCAAACTCCAGTTATTTGGAAGGCACCAAATAAATAAGTTAGCTCCCACCCTCTCCTGTCAGAGGCCGATGAGACTACCTCTGCTTTGGTGTCTTGTGACCATAGGATGCTCTTTTGTCTCATGGGGGTTCTTGAAAGTGACTCTTCTAGTGGGAGAATTTGGGGGGCCCAGAGGTGCAGGTAGGGAGAAGCACTCAATATGAGCCAGAGCCTTTGTGGTACAGAGAAAGCTTTGTAAGCCAGGTGCCCAAGGCAACAAGTAGACAGTATTTCTAAAGCAAGAAATGCTGGGGAATTACATCACTGTTGTTTACAGCAAAGAAGGGCACTGGCTTTGGATGCTGGTCCCCTGTAGGAGGAAGGCTTGCAGCTGGGAAGGGAAACTGCACACTTTCTCTGGTCTCCATTTAGAATTGTGCTTTTGGTTCTCTGTGCTCCCACGGGTTGGCCTGCTCCACTACACAAGGAGCCATAAAATGCCTGCCACTGTGTGGGCACAAAGGATGTCAGTCTGTCTTATTCTATGGTGAGTCAGCTCTGCATGGGAGTGTCTGATAAATATTGAAAAGTCCCAATCAGAAGAAAGCAGACTGAATGGAAGATAGTGAAAAACTTCCTTTAGAAGCAGGAAAGTGACCTGGGTGGATTGGCGCACATTTGCAATCTCAGCACTTTGGAGGTGGAGGCAGGAAGATCATGAGTTCAAGGCCAACTTCAGCCACATAGACTTTGTCTCAAAACAAAGCCAACCCAGCAACAAGTGGGGAAAGGACCTGTTTGTTTCCGTGTGGTAAAAAGAGAGGAGAGAGGAAGCTGTCGAGAGGTGAACTGTGAAGATGAGTGGAGGGTTCTAGATCATTCCCTCTGAGGGCTTACAGCATCTGTGGAAATAAACATCAGGACGATGACAGCTCAAAGAGACGCAGACAGTAAGAGGGCTGGCCTACAGAGAGGGTTCGCACTGTTCTGGAGGTAGTGAGGTGCACTCAATTTCTAATAGACACACAACAACTGCCCATACTTAGGGGATCGGTGTGACATTTAAGCCTCGCACACGCATGCACACACACACACACACACACACACACACACACATAGACACACACACAGGCACACACTCATAGTCATGCAATGACCACTTCAGGACAATTGGCTTATTTATCGTTACAGACTTTTACCATCTCTTTGTGTTGCGAGCATTCAAAAATCTTCCCTACGTGCTGCTTTGAAATATAATTAATTGTTGTCAATCAATGATCCTGCAGTATCATAGGGCATTGAAAGTTACTTCTGGGGCTGGAGAGATGAGGTTCAGTGGTTAAGAGCACTGGCTGCTCTTCCAGAGGGCTTGGATTCAATTCCCAGCACCCACATGGCGGCTCACAACTGTCTGTAACCCCAGTTCTGGGAATTTGGACACCCTCATTCACCCACATACATGCAGGCAAAACACCAATGCACATGAAATAAAAATAAATAAATCATGTATAAAAAAAACTTCTGGCTGAGAATGTGGTTTGGTGTGTTTGCCTCCAATGTCCTCCATTTACATCCCAGCATCATAGAATAAAATAAAACAAAAATCAAAACTTATTTCTCCCATGCAGCTGTACCCCTACACACAGCAGGCATGCCCTCTCCATCTGTCTTTTCCCTTACCCTGTCCAAGGCTCTTGTACCACTATTCCAGTCTCTCCTGCTTTGAGATCAATGTCTTAGCTGCCACCTGTGAACAAGGACACACAATCTTTGACTTTCTGTGCCTAACGTGTGTCCCATCCACGTCGCTGCAGTGACAGAATTTAATCTTCAAGGCTAAATAGTATTCCAGCATGCACACATGTCACGGTTGTCTACACATTCATCTGTCAGTGGGCAGCACAAAGGATTCTCTAGTGTGGTTATTGGCTGGAGTGCTGCAGTAAGTGTGCAAGTGTCCATTATATGTGAACATGCAAGATGTCTGTTCAGTTCAGTTCCTTTGGGTATGCACCCAGTATTGAGAGTCAGGTACCATATGGTAGTTCTGGTTTGGGTTTTGGTGGTACAACTGGATGGTTTCCATGTGGCTGTATCAATTCACACTCCCATCATCTCTGTATAAAAGGTTTTTCTTTTTTAAAAAAGATTTATTTATTTATTATGTATACAGTGTTCTGTTTGTGTGTACACCTGCAGACCAGAAGAAGGCATCAGATCTCATTATAGATGGTTTTGAGCCACCATGTGGTGGCTGGGAATTGAACTCCCGACCTCTGGAAGAGCAGTCAGTGCTCTTAACCTCTGAGCAGCCCAAAAGGTTTTTCTTTAAAAAAAAAAAATGGTGTGTGAGTGTGAGCACATGTGTGAAGGTGTGGGTGCCACCATGCACATGTGGAGATCAGAGAACAACTCACAAGAGTCTTTGCTTTTGCCATGTGGGTTACTGAGATTGAACACAGGTCTGTCCTTAGGGGAAAAGCACCTTTTCCCCCTGAGCCATCTTGGAAGTTTCCTTTCTCTGCAGCTTTGCTGCATTGGTATTTATTTACTTCTAAAGCCTTCCTAACTGCGGTGAAGCTCCATCTTGGATCCTTGCTCTGCATCTCCTTGCTGATGTGATGTTTAGTGTGTCTGTACCTGTTCTCTATTTGTACATCCTCTCTTGAAAAATGCTTATTCAGGTGTTGGCCTCTTTAAAAACAGAAATATTTGAATTTTTACTGTCGAGTTGTTTCAGCCCCTGATATACTCTGAGAGTTGCACCCTTTGAATAAACAGATTGCAAGTATTTTCTCCCACAGGGGGCTGTCTCTTTATTCTTACATCATTCCTGTTCAGAAGTATTTTCTGTTTTAAATAATCATATTTGCCTTGCTTTGGCGGGAGGAGTTCTTAAAAAAGTATTTGAAGGGCTAATGGCTTGGCAGGTAAAGCTGATACGTCTGATGACCTGAGTTCACTTCCCAAAATTCGCGTCGTGGAAGGAGAGGACTGATACCACAGTTACCCTTTGATGTCCACACGTATGCTCTCACACTCTTGCCCCCCCCACATAAATCAATAAATAGGTAAATATAAACGCAGGGAAGCGGAGGTGGAGCATCATGAACTTGAAGTTGGCCCAAGCAACCTGGTGGTTCCAGTCCAAGCTACATAGTGACATCATGTCTCCAACAAATCAAATCAAAACAAGACTTTGCCAACATCAACGTGTCCCCTACATTTCCTTCTCATAGATTCATGTTTTTAAGTCCTGATTCTGTACATTTTTTCCATACTTTCACTGTTGGTTTATGTGTGTCTTCAGTTTATTGTAGAGAGTGTGTCAATGGGACTTGGTTACAGTTCATTCAGCCAATCTGTATCTTTTAGCTGGGGGATTGAAGTGTCTTTCTATTACATATTTTCCTGGTCATTCGTGGGACCTGTGCTCCTTCCTTTTCTTACTCATCGCTGTGGTTTAATGGCTTTCTGTTCTGACGGGTTTCTCCTTTTCCTCTTTGTGTGTATGCTCTACTATTGAGTTCCGCATTTCCAGGTGTCTTCAGAGTACAATAATCTTCTGTCAGCCCAGCACAAAATTCCATAAGCATCCTTTTAGAAGTAATTTGTTAGTGATGAATTCCCTGCTTTTTCTTATCTTGGAAAGACTTTATTCTCCTTCATCTCTGAAGGATAGCTTTGCTGGTTGTAACATTCTTGGTTGGCAATTCTTTTTTTTTTTTTTTTTAAGATTTATTTATTTATTTATTATGTATACAGCATGTGTCCCTGCAGGCCAGAAGAGGGCACCAGATCTCATTACAGGTGGTTGTGAGCCACCATGTGGTTGCTGGGAATTGAACTCAGGACCTCTGGAAGAGCAGTCAGTGCTCTTAACCACTGAGACATTTCTCCAGCCCTTGGTTGGCAATTCTTTTCCTTCAGAACTTTGAATGTATCACCCCATTCTCTACTGTCCTGCATGGTTTCTGCTGAGCAATCTGCTGTGTGTCTAGTGAACATTTCCTTATGTATAACTTAACTTATTTCTTTTGTTGTTTTTGGAATTTCTATCTCAGGCTTTTCTGTTTATTTATTTACTCTGGGTGTACACACGTATATGTGTGTGTGTGTATATATATATATATATGGTTGTGCCTGTGCTACAGTCTGTGGATGGAGGTCAGGGGACAGTCCGAAGAAGTTCTTTCTCTCCTCCCACTATAGAGATCCTAGGTAGTGAATTAAGGTCACTGGGTTGACAGCAAGTATCCCTGCTTGCTGAGCCATCTTTCTAGCCCATCTTGTACTTTCGACAGGCTGGAATGTGTCCAGAGCGGGTCTTTGTTGGTTGAATCTGTTAGAATTTGTTGAGCTTCCTGCACGTAGCTATCTGTATCATTCCCAAGGATTCTAAAGTTTTGAGCAGTTGTTCTGTTGTGTGTTTTCTGTGTCCTTCCTCTTCTGTTCTTCTGAAACACTCATAATGCAAATAACTCAGTTGTGCTTTGCTTAAGGCCCATAGGCTTCCTTCACACATTTTCAGTTCTTCTTTATTTTTTTTACATTGGATTATTTTAAAAAGCATGTCTTCTTTATGCCCAGAAGCTATCTCTTCTGCCTACTCAATTGTATTTTCTGACAGTTGTTATGTTCTTCAGCTCCAAGAATTTTGTTTTTTTTCTTCTAGGATCTCTACCTCTTTGCTCAATTTCATTCACATCATCTGTTATTTCCTGGTTTCACTGAATTGTCTGCTTGCATTCTTTTATAACCTCAAACACTTTTCTTTAAAGTTATTATTTTGAATTCTGTTTCAGACAGTTCACTGATTTCCATTCCTTTGGTGATCTGTGCGTGCGTGCATGCGTGTGCGTGTGCGTGTGTGTGTGTGCGTGTGTGTGTGTGTGTGGTGTCTGTTGCTAGAGTATTCCTTTGGAGGTGTCATATTACCTTGTTTTTCACATGTTTAGTGACCCTACATTGATTTGTGCATTCCAAAGAGGTCAGTTTCTCTCTCTCAAGTTTATAGACTGGCTTTCACAGTCCAAGTCTTTCTTCTGATGGTGTGTCACACAGTACTGATTAGATAGACTGTGTTGGATTGGTACTCTAGTGTAGACCTTCTATAGACTCTCCCGCTATTGTCGATGTTGGTGATGTATGTCTTAGTTTGTGGGATTGCATACAAATTTTCATGCGTCTTTTTTAGGTAAGGCAAGATTGCTAGTAGTTCTGGGTACAGTGCTTTGAGGGTGGAGAGTGCCTACCAATTTCTACAGATGATATGGGAACAGGGTCACCCCATGGGTCTAGGTAGGAATGGCACAGCATTCTCATCAGTAGAGCAGGATGATATCAGTGCCTGAAGCTTTCACGGGGCTGAGCTATGAGCAAACATAGATGTGGTATCTACAAGTGATAGAGAGTCATGGATGACATTGTGGGCTCAGAACAGGCTGCTAATCTGCCTCTCAGAGACTCAGTGGGGTGATCTTCTGAGGTAGGTATATCAACTAATTCTTGAGGGCTGCAGAAGGATGTCTAGGGCCACTTAAGTCTCGGGGATGGCTTCTGTGGACTAAGCTACTCAGGAATAGATGCCTTTGTGAGTGAGCCAGACAGGTATGACTGCTTACTATTTGCTTTCCTTGTGTTTCTTGGGCAGTAGAAAATGGGCCTTTGTAGACCAAGTTGTTCAACATAGGCTGCCCAGGAGCTTTCCAGGGGTGTGGGGAGGTAAGCAGAGACACCTGTATATTTCATAGAAGTGGATTGGCTAAGCTGATAGAAGCAGTTATCTGGCTGCATCATAAATCCTAAGGTGGGCAGAATCCCAAGATGGGCCTGTGGAGCAAGAGTCAAATGGGAAGGGCATAACATTAGGTTAGGCACTTTTTTAGAGTAATTTGGTAGTGTACCAAACAGGTTACCCAAACCTGGCTCTGGAACTGCAAGGGCTGTGGACTCTCCAATAGCAAGCAGCATGGTGTGAGAGAGGACTACTGGTTACCTTTTCTCTGCTAAGCAAAGCTCCTCTTAATTAAGAGTTGATCTTGAGAGATAGGAGGGTAGATGCTAGTCTCTTCTTTCTGAGGTCATCCTGTGTTTCCATGGTTCAGCAATATTTTTTTCCACATATCACTTTATTCCAGCACCCCATGCAAACATGCTGGTGAAATAGTGTTGTTTTCCTTATACATAGGGAAGGACATCAGATATGGCCATTGGTCATCTTCCTGACAGCACCTTCTTAGTAGAAATAGTAATTTATTTAGCTTGTTTTAAGCTGTGCCTACTGTAACCTCTAGGGTCATCACTAAAAAGCAGATGGGGAAAAGGGATATGGCCTAATAAATACTTTTTAACTGGTAAATATTTACTTAATTGAAAATAATTTAACAAATAGGAAATAAAGGATGAGAGAATATACAAGGAAATAAAATCAAATAGATAATAGACTTCATCCCAGCTATATTAGTAATTATAATAAATATAAATGGATTAAATACTCCAACTAAAACACCACTGTTGTCAGGCTTATTGAAAAAAATTTCAAAGACCCTCCTATATGAAATTTATAAAAAAATAATTGTTGCCAGATGTGATAGTATGCACCTGCTGTCTCAGTCACTGGTCTACTGCTGTAAAGAGACACCATGGCCACAGCAACTCTTATAAAAGAAAGCATTTAATTGTCATGGCAGGGAGCATATTAGTACACAGGCAGACATGGTGCTGGTGCAGTCGCTGAGCGTTCTATATCTGAATCCACAGGTATCAGGAAGAGAAAGAAACTCTGGGACTGGCTTGGGCTTTTGAAACCTCAAAGGCTATCCCAAGTTACACACTTCCTCTAACAAGGCCACACCTCCTAATCCCTCTCAAGTAGTACCATTCCCTAATGACCAAGCATGCAAATACATGAGCCTATTGAGGCCATTCTTATTCAAACCACCACCCCTGCAATTCTAGTACTTAGGAGGTGGAGTCAGGAGAATCCAAAATTCAAAGCTAGCCTGCCTAGGATAAAATGAGAGATCTTGACTCACAAAACCAAAATCCAAAACAACAACAAAAGATACACATGTAAACAAAACAAAACAAGCTCTCAGAAGTTAAAATAATAAATGGAGAAACGATGTAAAGGCTTTGATATTAGTTACTTTTCCTATTGCTGTGACAGGATATCCTAACACAAGCAACATAAGGGACAAAGCATTTATTTTGGTTCCCAGTTCTAGGGTTCATTTTACCATGGTGGGGAGGTCACAGTGACAGGAGCTTGAGACAGTCAGGAGTCAGAGGACACTGAGCAGTTATGCTCAGCTAGCTTCTTCCTCTGTATATAACCAAGGACCAAACCCAGGGAAAAGTGTCCCACTCCTCTAGGGTGGGCCTTCCCATCTCAATTAAACCAATCAAGATAATCCCTCATAGGCATGCCCATAAGCTAACCTAATCTCAAAGATCCCTCACAGATATGTCTGGAGGCTTTTCTCCTAGGCAATTCCATATCCTAACAACTTGATCATCAACACTAACATTACACTCGAGAGTCTGGACAGACTGCCATTCAAAGAGTGGTCACAGTACTGGTGTGGCTATGCTATTAGGAAAACTAGACTTTAAGGCCAGTAAAACTCAACAGATAAAGCTACTACATTTTCACTCACTTGATAACACAGCTTCAAAACATACTAAAACATGAATGAAATGATTATTGTTTTTTGAGGCAACTGCCTAAAGACCATTAGTGGATTTATGACTGATATTTTTTAACCACAGGTTTTTCACAATCCCCCCTGCTCCCCTGGCCAAAACAGACACTTGGCCCAAAGATGTGGGCATCCTTGCCCTGGAGGTCTACTTTCCAGCCCAGTATGTGGACCAAACTGACCTGGAGAAGTTCAACAACGTGGAAGCAGGGAAGTATACAGTGGGCTTGGGCCAGACCCGCATGGGCTTCTGTTCGGTCCAGGAAGACATCAACTCCCTGTGTCTGACAGTGGTGCAGAGGCTGATGGAGCGCACAAAGCTGCCATGGGATGCTGTGGGCCGCCTGGAAGTGGGCACCGAGACCATCATTGACAAGTCCAAGGCTGTCAAAACAGTGCTCATGGAACTCTTCCAGGAGTCAGGCAACACTGACATCGAGGGCATCGACACCACCAACGCCTGCTATGGCGGCACGGCCTCCCTCTTCAATGCTGCCAACTGGATGGAGTCTAGCTACTGGGATGGTATGTGTTTCTAGGATGTTACAGAAGCATGATTCTTAGAGTAGAGACTGAATCCTACGTTCCTCTTCTCAACTCTCCGGAGGGCTTTACAGTGGGAAAGGAAAGGCAATTTGTTCATACAGCATTCACCCAATAAAAATAGTGGGAATAGCAGGTAGATGGGGATGGCTTTGTGCAGTTGATCACGTGATGTGTTTATATAGCCTTTCATTTATCCTGTGCAATATCAACACTTTTAGAGTAGTTCTTCTATTTCAGTTAACCTAAACGAGGAGATCCCTCACGACCCGCCCAGAGGTTGTCATGGTTGTTGTAAATCTCATCAAGGTGACAAGTGAGATTATGTGCCACACTGACTGCAGAGGCCAAAATCCAAACCAACATCCAACACATTTCTCCATGCTTAGTTCTCTTTATTGCCTCCTAAGTCTCCAAAACAAAGATATCTGTACACAATTTCTATGGTAAGGGGTGGATGCTGGTCAAAAGGGGCTAAGAGATGCACAGGAGGGACAGTGAACGGAGGATCTTTCTCCTTCTCTGGAGCCTGCTTACGAAAGGTGGGCTTTTGTTTAACACATTCACATTGCTTTGTAGCTTACTTACATCCTTCCCCAGAGTTACATTGGCAGGATACTGCCTGTCAAGAGGACAAGGAAAAGTCCAAGAGAAAGAGTCTAAGATGAGAGTTAGGTATCCAAGGCCTCTCAGTCACTTAGTGTTCTGTTGCTGTGAAGAGACACCACGGCCACAGTAACTCTCCTAAAAGAAAGCATTTAACTGATCCTGGCTTACAGTTTCAGAGCTTTTAGCCCTTTGCCATCATGTCAGGAAGTTTGGCAGCAAGCAGACAGACATGGTGCTGGAGAAGTAGCTGAGAGTTCTACATCCAGATCTGTAGGCAGAAGGAAGAAAGAGACATTGGGCTTGGCTTGAGTTTTTGAAACCTCAAAGCCCACCCCAAAGACACACCTCCTCCAAAAAGGCCACACCTCCTAACCCTTTCAAATAGTGCCACTCCCTGGTGACTAAGCTTGCAGGCACACTAGCCTATGGGGGCCACTTTCATTCAAACCAACACATTAACTTCCTGGAGCTTCCAAGTTCTTGTTTACCTTCCTGCTTTTGGGGGCTGATGAAAGGATTGAATAAAGTAATGAGAGGGAGTGTGAGGGTCCTTGGCTGTCTCTGTATTTACTGAGTTTGAAACTAGGCTGAAAAGCATTGAAAACTGTAGTGAATGCTAATTACAAAATTACCTTAAGGTTCTAATGTTGCCGTGGGTCCTGGGAATGTATAATCCAACGTTCTTTCCTTTAAGTGAAGAGACAAGGGCTGCAGAAAGGGTTCAACGGTTCAAGTGCTTCCAGTGCAAGCGTCAGGACTGGAGTTCGGATCCCAGATTCCAAGTCAAGGCTGGGTGGGCATGCACATGCACACAACCAAAAAGAAGCCTGGCAGTGGCTGCTCACGCCTTTAACCCCAGCACTCAGGAGGCAGAGGCAGGCAGATCTGTGAGTTCAAGGCCAGCCTGGTCTACAGAGAGTTCCAGGACAGCCAGGGCTGCTTCACAGAGAAACCCTGTCTCAAAAAACAAAAACCAAAACCAAAAACAAACAAAAAACAAAACCCCCAAACAAACAAATGAAGAACGAAAAGAAAAGACTAAATGATATAAACTGGGGCGGGGAGGGAAAGACAACCCATCGGAGAAAGGTGCTTGCTGCCAAGCCTGGTGATCTGAGTTGGGTCCCCAGACCTCACGAGGTGGAAGGAGAGGACTCTAACAAGCTGTCCTCTTGTCTCCTTTCCACTTGACTTTTATAAATGAAGGAAAATGGATTTTTGAAAAATGTTATCATAAAAAAGTTGGAATTAAAAAGGCACACACTGAAATTAAGCAGACTCAGAGGCTAGTCAACTCAGTGAACTTTTCTGTAGTTAGAATAGCCACTCAGAACAGACACTGTAGATTCTATACTTTCACCCTTGAATGTATTTTATGCACGTATCCACCACCCAAACTAGAAACTCCATGACAGAGTTCGAACTAAAAGCAGAATTAGCTTCATAACTCAGGGCCATGACCTGCATCCAGTCTTCCCCGTCCCTTCACACTTAGCCATTCTTCTCTTTTCTGCTCGTTGTTATTACCTACATGCACGTTTGTTTGCATATATACAAATATTGACTGCATTCCACATCTGAGGGAAAACATGGGGTTTTTTCCTATCTTTCTGAGATTGTGTGACCTCACTTAATATTATACATGTTAAGTCCATCCATTTTTCTGCAAACTTTGTGATTTTGTTTTTCCTCAAAGCTGCATAATATTTTATGTATAAAATTTTCATTATCCCACTCAGCTATTGATTCCAATTTTCACTGTATTGAATAAAGCAGCAATAACATGGGTACAAATATCTCTGTGGTAGGGTGCAGAGATTTCTGGGTATATGGCCAGGAGTGGAGTAGCTAGGTAATATGGGAGTTCTATCTTCTTTTTTGGAGAAATCTCCAAACTTATTTCCATGGCAGCTGTATTAATTTGAATCCCACCAACACTCTCTCTCCATGACCTCTCCAGCATTTGTTGACAGATTTATTGAAGATGGCCATTATGACTGGGGTGCTAAGGTGGCATCTCAATGTCATTTTATCTCACACTTGCCTGATGGCTAGGAATATTGGACACTTCTAAAATAATTATTGGCCACACATGCTTCTTTTTTATGTTTTTGAAAAGTGTCTATTGAGTTCATTCACTTGTTTGTTGACGGGGGTTTGATTTCCTTGGTATTTAATTTCTGCAATTCTTGGTAAATTCTTGATATTGACCTACTGTCTGAAGCATAGCTGGTAAAGATTTTCTTCTAGGTTATGTGAATATTTTAGGTCATTTTTCTCTGAAACAGCTTGTCTTTTTTTTTTAATGAAACTTTTGTAATGAAGGAAAATACCTTTTTGTTGGTCATAAGTATTGTAAATACTCTTCAGTTTATCTTTTGGTTTTGTCTCTACCTGGAGGTTTGGTTTTTACAGCTAAATTTAAAGGTCTTTTTCGAAATGACTTCTAAGTACTTTTCTATAGTTTCTGAAATTTTCATATTGAGAGTGAAAAAATAAATATATACAGAAAATGTTGTTTTATTCTCCATTAACACACATGTACAGCATGATGGGGACCCCACTACTTTTTTCTTGGGGTTTTTATAATTACTAAGAGGAGGCCCTTGGACTTCAGTGAATGTGAGTTAGAGTCTTGATCCTCAAAGCTTTATCTTACTATTTAATGTTTTAAGCTCTTTGAGCCTTAACTCCTTCCTTCTGTAAGGAGGGGATCACTGGAGTGTGACTCAGTAGGAGAGAGCTTGCCTAGCATGCTCAAGGACTAGGTTCAATCTGCAGTGCTGCTGAAACACAAGGGTCTTACCGTTATCTACTCTATGTACCCATGGCTAAGGATTCAGTCGAACAGGGGTTGAATTTCAAAGTCTGTTTCTAGTTCTCAACCTTCCCAATGCTGCTACTGTTATGAATCATCATGTAAATATCTGTGTTTTCCAATGGTCTTAGGCAACCCCCGTGAAAGAATCATTCATTCACAAAGGGGGCAAGACCCACAGGTTACAAACCACTGCATTAGCTGAATACTCCAGGTAAATTTCTCTGGAGGCAGCGTCTTCAGCCATGAATGTTGGTATAGCTACCTACCCCCCACCCCCATGTCTTGTCCTATGGGCTAGCAGGCATATGAACATGTGGGTGCTGTAGGTTAATTGGTACAAACCTAAACTGTCTCCACAAGTACCAATTGACAAAGTTTTAAGTGAATTTAGAAATGGCATTCTGGCCAGAAGGCACAAGCTTGTCCTCAGCCACTTGCTGATGCAGGAGGATCTTGAATTGGAGGCCAACCTGGGCTATGTAATGAGACCATAAAAACACCGAAAACAGGTATGGGGATGGTTCAGCAATTACAAGCACTTGTTCTTGCAGAGGACCTGGGTTCAGTTCCCAGTACCCACATGATGGCTCCCAACCACCTCTAATTCCAGTTCCAGAGTATTCAACCTCGTCTTCTGACCTCTGTGGGGACCAGGCACACACACGGTTCAGACACATGCATGCAGGCAAAACACTTATACACACAGACTTAAAATAAATAAATCTAAAAAATAATGCTTAAACCCTAAAAGTGGAAACAGAAAATTTTGAAAAAATAAATAATCCTGGGGGCCAGCAATACGGCTCAGTGGGTAAAGGTGCTTGCCACCAAGCCCGATGACCTGAGGTCCTTCACCAGAACCCGGGTAGTAGAGACCTGACTCCCACAAGTCGCTCTCTGACTTCCATACGTGTTGCACTGTCTTGTGTTCATGCAAACATATATTCACTTAAAAAATTACATTAAAAGGCCAGGAGGTGGTGGCTCACACCTTTAATCACAGCACTTGGGAGGCAGAGGCAGGCAGATCTTTGTGAATTCCAGGCCAGCCTGGGCTACAAAGTTAGTGCCAGGACTGTTACACACAGAAACCCTGTCTTAAAAAACCAATTAAAAAAAAAAAAAATCACATAAAAAAATTTTAAATGGCCGGGTGGTGGCGGCACATGCCTTTATTCCCAGCACTCAGGAGGCAGAGGCAGGTGGATCTTTGTGAGTTCGAGGCCAGCCTGGTCTACGGAGAGATCCAGGAAAGGCGCAAAGCTACACAGAGAAACCCTGTCTCAAAAAAACCAAAACAAAACAAAAAAATTAAATGTAATTTATACATATGATTCTGAGTGAGCGAATATTCCATAGCTGAACACTGAGCATTGAATTTATATTTCAAATATAAATGGATCGTGGGTTTCATTAGCGTTTATGAGTGCACTATTTTATTTTGTTTTATTTTTGGTCCGGTTCCATCTGTTTCCAGTATATAAACTTGTGCTCGGCACACAGCAAACCCTATCTCTACTACTCTAGATTGGGCAGTGATGTCATAACCCTCTGTCTTTGCAGGTCGCTATGCTCTGGTGGTCTGTGGTGATATTGCCGTCTACCCAAGTGGTAACGCCCGGCCCACAGGTGGCGCTGGGGCTGTGGCAATGCTGATTGGGCCCAAGGCCCCTTTAGTCCTGGAGCAAGGTTTGTAACAGACCGTCCCAAGAGGCTGCGTGCGGTAGAGTCACATCATAGATCCTAATCCTCAACTGTCATACACAGGACTCATGGCTGGGGCACGGTGGTGCTCACTTCTGAAAATCCGGCCCGGAGAGTAGCTGCTTAGGGGGAAGAGAGAAGCCGGGCACCGTGGTTTCATTGTGGGCTAGGATAACAGTGCACGGAGTGGGTCTGGCAGATGAGGGTTCGGAGCCTTAGGGAACCACAGTGAGAGAAGAGATCCAGACATGAAGTGAGGCTTGGAGAACGCTGGCTTCTAGTCTCGTTTTCAAGGGGCCCACAAAGGTGTGGAGAGAGAAATCGAAATCCTTTCTCTAAAACTCCCTTTGACGAAGCCAGTGTTGACTAGGCGCTGACTTGGGCATGTCGGCAGAACGAAGCCAGCCTCTTTTCACACGGCCCCTCCCATCCTGTCTGCTTGAGGTGGCTCCTGTGAGGCAGTCCTTGACACCTTCTGTGCCTTTCCAGGGCTGAGGGGAACCCACATGGAGAATGCATATGACTTCTACAAACCCAACTTGGCCTCCGAGTACCCGCTGGTGGATGGGAAGCTCTCCATCCAGTGTTACCTGCGGGCCTTGGATCGGTGCTACGCAGCCTACCGCAAGAAAATCCAGAATCAGTGGAAGCAAGGTATGGGGCTGGGGGGCCGGGGCAGAAAGCGGGAGCTCTGCTCACGTGGCCAAGAGTCTTCCCTTTATTTTCCCCTGTAGGGATACTTAGTAATGCCTGTGGAACCAGTGAGGGAATGTGTAGTGGAATGAATGAGAGAGCCTTACCTGAGTGGGCTGGAGTAGGAACCACCTCTCCAGGAAGCTTATCTTTCCCGGCAGCTGAGCCGCTTGGCATCATTCCATCTGGGAGAGTGGATCTCAGCAGCTCCTTGTCACACCACCTCTAGCACTCACACTTTCTTTTCTAGCTGGAAACAACCAGCCTTTCACCCTCGATGATGTGCAATACATGATCTTCCACACACCCTTTTGCAAGATGGTCCAGAAATCCTTGGCTCGGCTGATGCTCAGTGACTTCCTGTTATCCAGCAGTGACACACAGAACAATTTATACAAGGGCCTGGAGGCCTTCAGGTGGGTCTTCGTTAAGTGGAGGCTTAGGCTTGCAGAGGGTGAGCCAGGAGAAGGCTCCCTCACACCTCAGATGTAGATTTCCCCCCATGGGAAGCAGATGGCAAGCCCCCAGCATGGCAGAAAGGATGCTAAGCCCTTCTTTCAATAGAGGGGAGGGGAGGGGCAGGTCTGCATGGGCTCTCGGTGGATTAGGTGAGGAAAGGAAGGGAAAGATTAAGAATGAAAGCTAAGCAGGGTATGTGGTAAGGTTTGATTTCTAGTTTTCTCATGGACTGTGGAAATGTGGATAGATGAGACAACAAAGTGTGTGTGTAAACGCTACCTCCCTCAGATGACAGGAATGCTCCTTTGAGCTCTTCCGACGATGTTTAAGTATTGCAGTGAAAACCATGCACCCAGAGATCTCTCTCCTGCCGTGTTCCCACCTCCTTTTCTTGACCCCTCTCATGTGAGCATCTTGCTCTGCCTCACAGGGGTCTAAAGCTGGAAGAAACCTACACCAACAAGGATTTAGATAAGGCTCTTTTGAAGGCCTCTCTGGACATGTTCAACAAGAAGACCAAGGCCTCCCTTTACCTCTCCACCAACAATGGGAACATGTACACCTCGTCCCTGTATGGGTGCTTGGCCTCACTTCTCTCTCAGTGAGTACTGCCTCTCACCCACCTGCTGCTCCCCATTCATGAGCTGATGGGCCCACCAACTTTGGCTCCTTTTCCCACTTAAACCTTTGATTTGTGGAGAGGTAAACGTTTGCGATAGAGGGGGAGAGAAAGGATGGATAGAAAGGTTACAACTTGCTCCAGAGGTGGTTGGGGGGCGGGTTTCCTAGCTGTGTTGAACTTCTCCAGTGTGAAGATGTATACTGGGGAATGTGTAAGAACTACCCAGGCAGTAAGAAAATAGAATCTGTGGACATTTTATCTCATCTATTTAAAAATCTCTGTACTAATAGAGGATGGTGGATTGGAGGCTCGCTTTAGATCTCACAACTGGGTTCAAGCCTATTTACCACTTACCTTGAAAAATAACTCCCCAGCCTGTCTGAGCCATACTTTCCTCATCTGTAAAATAGCTATGTAACAATGCCTGCTTTCTACAGTTTGTTTCTATTCTTTGGTAATTTCATATAGTATATAATGTATTTAGATTATGCACCCTCCATCACCCACTGCAAATCCTCTTGAACCACCATCTAGCTACCTCTTTATTTTATTTTATTTTATTTTATTTTATTTATCTATAACCCACTGAGTCCAGTCAGTGCTTCCTATATCACACGGGTATAAGACATCCACTGGAGTATAAGCGCTTCACCACGGGCCACAGCCCTGAAGAAAACTGACTCCCCTCCCTCAGCAGCCATCCACTACCAACAGCTCCTCATAAGCCGTTTCTCTACCCATGCAGGAGTTTGATTGTTGACCTTATGCAGGCAACCAGAGTTACTGGGAGTTCAGGAGCGCAAAGGCCTGACATGTCCAGCAGACACTATTTTGCACCAACCCGACTTCTGGATCTTACAATCTTTCTTCTTCCTCTTCTGTGATGATGCCTGAGGGGTGTGTGTGTGTGTGTGTGTGTGTGTGTGTGTGTGTGTGATGTAGATGTATTCTCATCAGCACAATAGTGACACAGTGTAATTGGAGTAACCAACAACTTTCTAATTGGATTTAAGGTCAGCTCCATAGGAAGGAACTAATGCCTGGTATTGTAAACCTGTGCAGGAACCCACCCTGGGTAGGTCATAGGCCCTAGAGGAGAACATACTGTTACTTTGCTAAATAGACACAGTATCCAACTGCCTTCTAAATGCCTATCCTTAGACTCATGGATTAGTACAGCTCTCACCTCGATCAGAGAGGCTTCTTTTTACATGAACAGTGATCAATACAGAGATTTACTACTGGTCACAGTACAGAGGATCATCGACTATGGAGTGTTTTCCACATTTTTAAGGATAATTGCCTAAAAAAAAAATAAGATACTCAGAAAGTGCTCAAATGCTAACTATTACTTTTACTGATTTTTCTGTTTTGTGATGTTTATAAGTAAATACAGCATATTATATAGAAAAGATACTTAGAGGTGAACTCGATCAAAAATTACTCCTGGGGGATGCTCAGAAAGCTGAGTCATAGGAATGCATGCTGGCAAATGCCTGTAATCCCAGAACTGCGGAGACCTAGGTAGAGGGACTGCAGAATTTAAGGCCAGCCGGGGCTACATAGGTACACCACACACACACATTCACGCACACACGCTGGATTGTGGCAGTTAAGCCGAAATCCCTGAGGGTGAGTCACTGGTCTCATCGGGCCACACCTGGAAGCATCTGCCCTCACAGTTCTCCCTCACATTTCCGGCTGTGGCCGCTCTCCTTTTAGCAAAGCTTCTTCTGGTTCCACATCTGGATTCTACCAAAGGCCCCTCTTGGTGCAGAGTGCACAGAGCACATTTCTAGTTGCATAAAGTGGGCAGGGGTGAGACCGGACTGACACATTGAAGCTTTGTATGAAAGGCAAAGCACAATGCTGATGTGGCTTTCCCCACTTGCAGTCACTCTGCCCAAGAACTGGCTGGCTCCAGGATTGGTGCCTTCTCCTATGGATCAGGCTTAGCAGCGAGTTTCTTTTCATTTCGAGTGTCCAAGGATGCTTCTCCAGGTGAGTCTCATCTTGCAGCAGGAACTCCTGAAACAGGGCCAGCTGGTGAACAGAGCCACTCTGTGGTTCACCATGGCTGAGGTTGCTGTCTTGACAGAGTTGCATTGTGATTAAGAACAAAGAAAACTCCTGCGTAAGGTTATACGTGGGAGCACTTCTTGGACTGTAGCAAAAGTAGGTGCAAACAAACCTGTTAGCCAAGGCAAGAGGTAATGGCGATTTGGCTTGGCTGTCTAAAGAGAAGTCGATGGACCTGAGACATCCAATATCATGTTGATTGTGGTATGGCTACTATGGTCAAGATCAGACATCTATGATCCATGTCACAGATCCTGGCTGCCTATTAGCGCCAGAGACAACAACAGGAAGCTTTAACAATCTTGCTTTTGCTTCCCAGGTTCCGCTCTGGAGAACCTGGTTTCTAGTGTGTCCGATCTGCCCAAACGTCTAGACTCTCGGAGACGCATGTCCCCTGAGGAATTCACAGACATAATGAACCAACGAGAACAATTCTACCACAAGGGTAAGGCATGGGGCAGGAAGAGAGAAGAAAGCAATTCACCCCAGATTCCATGTCAGTACCTGGGAAGCGGGGGTTCATCACACATCTGGGATGTAACGGGCCAGGGTCACATTTTTTTCTGAGATATGATTGAGAGACGTGCTTATGAGGCAAGAACTTGAGCAACCTAGCCATCTTCACAGACCCTCTTTCATGGCCATGCAGACCTCAAGTACCAGACCCAAGATGGCAGCTTCTCTGCTCTTCTTCTATATGGTCCTATCTTCTATGTAGTGTATTAAAGGTGATTTCCAGCCCCTGGCAGCACAGTCAGGGGGCTTCACTGGAGTCTGTGGGTACTCCTATTACTGTGTTCTCCCCTGCACATCTATGTCACTTTTTAAAAATTGATTTATGTATACAATGTTCTGCCAGAAGAGGGCACCAGATCTCATTACAGATGGTTGTGAACCACCATGTGGTTGCTGGGAATTGAACTCAGGACCTCTGGAAGAGCAGCCAGTGCTCTTAACCTCTGAGCCATCTCTCCAGCCCATCCTATGGCACTCTTTATAAGAACTGTCTCTTTTTCTCTGTCCCCCAGTGAACTACTCACCACCTGGTGACACAGGCAACCTCTTCCCAGGTACTTGGTACCTGGAACGAGTGGATGAGATGCATCGCCGCAAGTATGCCCGGTGCCCCGTCTAAAGGAGGCCAGTGAGTGTGGCGGGGTTGGCCGCGCCAAGGCCTCTGGGTAACAGATGCAGTTCTGAGCCTGGACTCACGTCAGAGAAGGCCATAGCTTAGGGGATGGTCAGGGGGAGTTATAAGCTGTGAGCTCCAGAACGTGGGTGGGAGGGGCCTCCGTCTTGGAAATCTGGACTGTGGAAGTCAGACCTCTTTGAGTCTTCACGTCTCCTAGAAGCTTGAGAGATAACTCAATCAGAGTCCGCAGGAGGAGCAGACAGCAGCTGGAACAGTGAGATGGGTGACAGATCAGTAGCTGGACTGGGAGGCAGTTCCTAAGGGAGCGGGGTGGTCTGACTTCCTTGGCTGGGCGGAGCTTGCTGGGGTAGGGCGGCGGTGGCGGCGGCGGCGGCAGGGTGGGGGCAGTGGGGGGGTGGGAGAGTGGGGGGGGGGGGGGTGGCAGTGGCAATGTGACGATTTTCAGGTTGCAGGATTCCTCCTGGGGAGAAACAGTGAAGCTTGGGGGATCATCGAGGACGAGTGTGGGGAGAGGAGAGAGTTGAGAAGAGAGCTGGGGGAGAGGAGAAATGGAAGGGTTCCTTATGGCATTTCTGGAGGAAAATCGAGGGTTCGGAACTGCAAGCTTGTGATTCACGAGTGTAGATGTCTGCTGTGGTGCGTCGGCCCAACACACAAGCAGTATGCAAGCGCAAGATGCGATTTCTCTTCCCGCCCCCAAATCTCAGCGGATTGATTTCCCATGCCAATGAGGAAGGAGAAAAAGGTGTAACTGAGGAAGGGCAAGGAACAGGAGAAGGAAAGATGTCCTCAGACACAGGAGAGGCACAGGCAGAGCACAGGTCAGGGCACTAACCACAGCCCCCAACCCATGGAACAGTCAGAGCTATCGGGCCCCCTCTGTGAGGCCGCTCAAATGCTGGAGCCAAGATGTCAGGGGTGAGGCAAAGCAGTTGACGGGCCAAGGATGCAGGATGAGTGTGAGACAGTCCAGGTCAGTAAACAGGCTCACAAGACTTCCGTCCTAGCAGGAAACTTGCTTGAAGTATGGTTCTGAGGGGTAGGCCAGTGGCAAGGACGGGGCTGTTAAATCCATAGAGCCAGATGAGTCACGAGATGCAGAGAAATAATGGGCTGGACATGATGCCTCACACCTGTCATCACAGCGCTTAGGAAGCTGAGGCAGGAGAATCACATCTGAGGCCAGCCTGGGTTACACAGTGAGTTCCAGGCAAGCCAGGAGTACAGAGTGAGACCTTGTCTTAACAAATCAAAACCAAATGAATAAAAAAGGACAAGGGTGGAGTTTCTGAAAGACGATTTCCAGCCCCAGCCCTTTCCTTCCTAATAGCCCGGACAGTGCCATGCCACAAAGAAGGAACGGGGCTCCTGAGCTATTCGCACTGAATCAAGAACACCGAGGCTGGGCTGACACGGAGAGTTTAGGTTGATGGAGCAGTCCTCGGGGCCACTGTTCCAGCCAACCCCCCCCCCCATCTCTCATCATCAGCAGAGCATGTGACAGGGACCTGCCTGGCCCCCAGTTTTGGTTTCTGTAGAACTAGTTAATAGTCTCCCTAGGCATGGTGGCTCAGAGATGGGAAGGCAGCAAGGGTACCGGGATCTCATAGAACAGGGAGCTTATATGCATAGCTACGTCTCTGGCAAGGGGCACGACCTGGGGGCTAGGGAGCCAGGGTGAGGGGTGACCGAATCTGTTTCTCCTCTCTACAGATCCATGCAACAGTTCCTGGGGAACGAACCTGAACAGAGCTGCTGCCCAGTGTCTGCTTAAAATTCCACCCACAGCTGTAAATAATGAATAGACGCGGTAGCCCCAGAGGTGAAGGGCCGCCACCCTCAGTGGGTCCTTCGTGAGTATCCCCGCCACAGGCTCATGCAGCTGAGGACCAGAGCTCCCCTGTGAAGAGGAAGATGGAAGGAAGGAGGATCACTGATGCCCCAGTGGAAGCAGATCAGATGTCTTCTCACACATCCAGACAGACCCACCATTTGTTACAGCTTATGATCAGACTTCTCTGCTGATACGTTTTATGCTCATTTCTTCAAGTTTCCTAAGAATTTCTAAATTTTGTATCTTGTTCTAAAATAATATATGGCAATTAAAATGAGAGAAGAAATGATGTATATTATCTAGAAGTCAAGACCTACTCAGAGTGCGGGCCACTCAGCTCATGACCTTAACCCTTCCATTCAGTCTAATTCTCCATAATTCTGCCCAATTCTGCCAAGTACTGTGGCAGATACAAGGCAAACAAAGTGACCCGGAGGTTCCCCCTGCTCACTTCTGTATCCTACAGACACCCTATCCAGGCAGGCCCAGCAGGTGCTTGGTAAATCAACCCCCCTTAGCACGTGTGGCCAGTGTTACCTAGACCAAACATAAAAACAAAACCCATAAGGTTGGCCAGGCATGGTCATGCACATCTGAAGTCTCAGCACTTGGGAGGCTGAGGAAGGGTGAGTTCAAGGCTAGCTTGGGTTATGTGGGGAGATCTTATCAGAACAAAAGGATGAGGCAGAGGTAGAATACTCTCTGCCTTGGGGAAAGAGAATGTGGCTTTTCCAGGGTCCTCATAAGGCAGCAGCAGTGGTTTAGGGATGGGAGCACAGAGTACAGGAGGGGAAGAAGTGGGGTGGGGGAAGAGAGGGGTTGGAAGGGCAAGGGGTTGTAGTCCTTCATCTTATTTTAGAAAAAGTTTTGAGGAGAGGTTCTGTAGAGGGAAGCCAGCAGGCTGGGGAGCCTCGGGGACACAAAAGAAACGAGGTGAAGACCATGCCACTCTGCCACCAATAAACCCAGGCAAGGCCCAGACTGAGCAGTTAATCCAGCACCAGCCTACCCCAGCTCAGCCCCTCCTCAGCATGCAGCATGAGGCCCCCAGCCAGAAGCTCCTGCAGGACCACGCTCCCTTCTTAGATCGCTGCAGTGACATTTGTCTGCAGGGAAGAGAAGCCAATGGCCACCTGGTTCAAGACACAGAACCCATGAAGAGCTCTCTGCAGGGTCTTGGTGACCAGGAAACCCCCTTCCCTTTGTCCCATTGCTGGTCCCTGTCTACCTCTACCAGGGGTCATATGGGTACAACTGATCTCGAAGTGACAGTGTAGGGCCGGGAAGATGGCTCAGTAAGATTTAAGGCACCTGCTGGCAATCCTGATGACCCGAGTTCCATCCCTGGGACTCATGGTAGCGGAGAACCAGCTCCTACAGGGGTTCTCAAGTTACCTAACTTGGAGTCACGGCCTATACTACAATCAAGTTTAGACACCTATCCTCAAGAAGCCACATGTGCACTGTGGCATGCATGCTCTACCCCCCAATAAAATGTAATTTATAATTGTGTCAAGGTGCTGGCCAAGTGAATGATTATTGTGACCACACAGCAGCTGAAGGCCCAACTTCAGGTTATAAGCAGAGCACTCTGGTCATCACTATCCACCCATACCTCCCAAACCTCCCATTACCATCCCCACCACACACACACACACACACACACACACACACACACACACACACACACGTCCCTTGCTTTTTTTCTCATCAGCCTTTATAGGGCCCGAAGAGGTCTTCCTTTGACCCCTCTGGGAAACTCTTCATTCAACCTGAGTCCAGGAGTTAGCATTTTAGGTCAGCACAGCTATTTCTTTCCAATAAGAAACTGGGTGGTCTGATATCAGGATCCCCAGTAAGTTGGACATCACTGGAGAGTGTGCCAAGGGCTGCCTGCCCGCTCTGTGAAGCCCGTGTATCCACACATCACCCTTGTATTTATTTACTGACCTCTCATTGCTGAGCTACAAAGCATCATGTCCTTCACACAGATGAACCAGCAGAGCTCAAGGTCATCACCACTGTGTTCCAGGTCAGACCCTCTACTTTAGTCTAGATCCATCCCTTTCAAGGTCTGCTACAGGAAGGCCAGGATCTGCTGTACTGAGAGGGAGTAGCCTTTGCTCCTGGCGTTCTAGACTTTCAGGAAGCCAAGGCTGGGACTCAGCCTCGATGCCAGGCAGCAGGCAGGCTGGAATCCTTCCCCACTAACGGGGCGAGAAGCTCTCAATAGACACAGTCGTTAGAACGGAGTTCATTATGCCACCTTCCGTGAAAATCATGTAAAACATTGTCCAACTCACACCAAGCTTGCTGTGCGCAGCTGCTAAGTAAACACATTCCTTCAGCTCACAAAGTCTGTCCAAAGCGACTCCCGAGACATCTGTAGCGTGTGACCTGTGTGTGTAGCCACACCCAGAGGACTTCTGGTACGGGATGGTCCATTTTGAATTCTCTGAAAGCAAACTCCAGCCAGGGCCTGGCCTGCACTCTGCTGTGTTTTACTCTTTACTGTGCATTAACATGAGAGGGTTCTGGAACACTCCTAGCTATGGTCCTGTGAAAATGCCTTTGGATAATCTTTGAAAGGAAGGGAGGGGGCTGTCTTTAGGGCACTTAAGCTCAGGTCCTTTGCACAAGCCAGCCTTCCTCTACCTACCCTACTGGTCAGCTACCAAAATTTCCAGAGGCAGCCCGTGGGCTCCCTCTGCTGACATCTCTGGATAATGACTGCACAGACACCAGGTAGAGTTAGACTCTTTACTAAGATGTTATTTCAGGCAGGTACCCAGGTTTTGCCCCAGGAATGTGGATCTCCTCTCCCTATAGATCACAGCGAGCGGGTTTCTTCAGAAAAGCCCCAGGGGTCAGAAGCAGAACTGGAAGGCTTCAGACACATGCTGCTTCCATGCGTCCAGGCTGGGCAGCAGGGATGAGAGGCCCATGACATGCCAGGTCTCTCCGTCAGATACCTTGGAGGTTTGGTAGGAAAGCAGCTGCACACCGGCCTCTGCCAGGAGGCCTGGGTGGGGGGTAAGGGGGAGAAAAGCACAGGTTAGCATGGCACATGGGGGAAGGGGTCAGAGAGTAAGAGTCCAGAGCAGAGAGAAGTCAGGCTTCTGTGACCAAAGCCGCAGGGCGGAAGGAGAGGCGGGGCTGGTCTCCACAGTACGGAGCTGAAATGGGCAGGGCAGGTGACTCTCCTTGGCCTCAGCCTCTTCTCAGCCTGAGCATCAGGTGGCGGGAGAGGAGGACACTCATACCCAGACAGTGTCTAGGCCAACAGCAAGAGAGGATAGCAAGGTAAGCAGAGAACCTCCCTCTGGGCAGCTGGCAAAGACGGTGAAATAAAGCCTCCCAGGGTGTCTGGGGACACAGCCTCTGCCAAACCTGGAGGAGACCCAGAACCCTCAGCAGCCCAGGTCTCAGGAGACCGTTGCTGCACCCCAGGAGGGATGCTCTGACACACTTGCTGTGGTACACTAAGCTGGTCACCAGGGCCCATAGAAGGAACAGTCCATGAAGTAAGCTCCCGGGATGTAGACAGTGTGTGAGAACATGGTAGACTTGTGCGGTAGCCCGGGTAACTGGCACTCTGCCCACCTCTGCCCATACTGCTCTGTGACCTCGGATAAGCCACCTACTTCCCCTGTCTGGGCTGTTTCTTCCTATGATTATGGAAATGATTCTGCAAGACCCTCTCTCTGTGAGGTACATATAGACATGCCCTGAGGCACAGAGAAAGGCCCAAAGGAAATATCTCTCCAAGGCCCAATCCTGGGGAAGACCCCATCTCTGCCTCAGCAGCCTGGCCAGCCTCCCTCCAAAAGTCTCCTTACCAATCATAGTGGGTAGCATTACAGGGTTGGAGTGCTGAGCCCGGAACATGAGTAGGGGCTGTCCTCGGCGTAGTGGCACCTCTGGCCTGAAGACAGCTCCATTGAGCACCTGCAACATTGGTGTGGTGCCCTGGACCAAGCCCACAGCTTGGTAGGGGGCACCTGCCAGGGCCACAGTCAGGAGGCATTCTCCACTGCCCTGCTCCCCTGGGACCACAGGGCTGTGGGAGGTGGTGACCTGCAGAGAGAAGACAGAGGCACAGTTGAACTCTCTACCCTCTCCCACAGCCTAATCACACATGTACAGGGACTGTAGCCTGGCCACCAGTTCAGTACTCTGGGGCAAGGGACAAATGACGTGAACCTTATGCCTCCAGACTTTAGCTTCTCAGGACAGTCAATATGCCCCATAAAGGGAGGGCCGGGGGTCTGCCTGTTGGCCAGGAAGGGTGGGAAGTGGGAACCAGAGGTCCAAGCACTGGGTAGCTGACCAGCCTGACCCTTTCTGCTCCAGCTTCTCAGCCAAAGGCTTGAGCAGGATGCAGGCAAAGAGGGAAGTGAGCTAGTGCTAGGAGAACTCTGTTCTTATGGCCTTGGCCAGCCTCAACTGGCTAAGACATACTCTGATCCAAAAGGGGAATGCGAGAGGAAGCCACTGGAGGGAAGGCGAGGGTGGTGGAGGAACATGTTCCCAGGGTGTATACGCCTCTATCAGCTCCATTCAGACGTGGCCTAGCTCAGCTTTTTCCCCTCAGTTGTGAAATGGAGGCGCCTTACACCCCCATTCAGAGCATTTCTGCATCTACCTATACAGTAGTTTTGGGAGTATGAGCTCACTCCATGACACTCAAACATATGGTCTTTCCCTTCATAGATGAAGGAACGGAGGCCAGCTCTCACGGACAGACAGGGAGGATGGCAAGAAGCAAACCCAGTGAGTGAAACTGTGAACAGGCTTCTAAACTGTGGGGAGGAGCAGGCACAGTGGCCCAGGCCTGTAACCCTAACATCTGGGAGGTGGAGGCTGCAGGGTCGGGAGATCAAGGACAGTCTGGGTTATATGAGACTGTCTCAGACAAACACATAAAAGGGGGTGCTAGGGATGTTGCTCTGGGTAAATAAGATGCTGATTGGCCAGTAGCCAGGCAGGAAGTATAGGCGGGACAAGCAGAGAAGAGAATTCTGGGAACAGGAAGGGAGAGACCTGCCAGCTGCCGCCATGACAAGCAAGATGTAAGGTACTGGTAAGCCACGAGCCACGTAGCAACTTATAGACTAACAGAAATGGGTTAATTTAAGATAGAAGAAGTAGATAGCAAGAAGCCTGCCACGGCCATACAGTTTGTAAGCAATGTAAGTCCCTGTGTGTTTACTTGGTTGGTTCTGAGCATCTATGGGCCTGGCGGATGAGAGAGATTTGTCCTGACTGTGGGCCAGGCAGGAAAACTCTAACTACAGAGGGGTGGCAGAGCCAGAGTAAAGAGTGTGCGCACATTGAGGCCAGCCTCTTTCACCAGGAGCTTAGCGTTCACCAAGTTCACATCTGCCTGCTTTGACGCTTCCCTCAGAAGGCCAACGATGACTGCGGGGCTCAGGCAGGTCCCAGCATTCTTCAGAGATGTTCCTGGGGACACAGAGAGTTACCCTAAAGATTGTTGTTCACGAGCTACCACAGGACAGGGCAGGGGACCACTGGCACTTAGCTCTCAGCTACAAGGCTCCTATCGCCCTGGGAACCCCCAACTGCGGGCTGCAGTTGTAATTCCTTCAGAGTACTGATAAGCCAGCTGGGTGTGTATACACACACACACACACACACACACACACACACATATACATATATACATATGTCTCTCTTTATATATATATGTATGTCCAAGCCCAGAAACCTAGGATGTTTTAACCAATTTGAGAAATTCCCCTCCAAAACTGAGACCAGCTTAACTAGCCTCCTTGGCCTGTCTTCCCAGAAGATACTTGGCAAACTGTGTGCTCCCTCCCACAAGGGGCTGGAACTCAAGACCCTTGCAAGCTCAGGCGCAGAAAGGAGCCACTGAAGGAACCACATGACCAATTCTTCACCATGCTTTCTCAGGGGCTTGGGTGCCCAGGGTAGTGGGCATGGCATCCTCTGGCTCCGCCTGTCCTGTGCTGCCCAACCTTACACTCTCTCCCCAAGTGGCAGGTGAGAAATAATCAATGGGAGGAGGGAAAGGGAAGCCCTGTACAGGATGAAGGGAGCCCCCAACTCCATCTGCAGAGTGGGGGGTCCACACCAAGGCAGCCGAGCTGTACACAGCCACAGGTAAAAATGACCCAAATAGTTTTGCTGACTAGTTTAGATTTTCCATGGATTCTAGTCTCTTTTACATGAAACTCTCTGGTCTTTCTTGTATGGGAAACATGTCTATCCTAAAAACAAACAAACAAACAAACAAAAAAATCACTGCATAAACATGACCTGAGAAAATTAAGTACACTTCCCCAGGGAGCTTATATCCCACTGACACACATCTTTTGTCCACCTCCACAGTGGGTGGGCTGTACCCAAAGCAGGGCCCAAGTCCCCTGAGTCGCTACTAGATCTGCGGTGAGCACTGGACACACCCAGCAGAGATGAGTCCATTCTCCCTTTCCCCTTCTCTCAGCAGTGTCCCTAGCTCACGCTGGGGCCCAGCCAGACCCGGACTCACCCTGTGTCACCACCTGGACAGTCCCTTTAGGGGAGCCAGCCCAGGCATGCATCAGTGTGCCCAATGCTTCTGCCAGACCAATCCAAGGCTTGGTGTGTGGAGAGAAGGCACTGGTAAGGGCCTGGGCATTCACCTGCAGAAAGAGGGGAGCAGGGTGAAGCTGGGAAGCAGTCAATGAGGGCACACCTGCTCGAATGAGCAACTGAATCAATGCCATGTGGCCAAGAGTCAACTTGGCATGGGGGAGACAACTCAGGTGATGGGTGACAATGTCCACCAACCACCAACCAGGAGCAGTGACTTATCCCTATAGGTGAGAAGATACACAGAGCCCGAGGAGACACAGAAAGCTTCGACTGCACTATATGGCCAGAACAGAGGCCAGAAGCCTGACTTCTGTCATTGAGCAGTATTGGTACTGGTACCCTTTGTGGGAGAGTGGCTTCCTGTGTGATGGAAAGGGATCTGGACAGCTCAATAAAACATGGGGCCACAGATGGTGCAGAAGCAGAATTGTAGTTCTCAGGGAGGGTGATCTAATTTGCCTTTTTTGTGTGTTGCTCTGAGACAGGGCTTCACTCTGTGGTCCAGCCTGGCAGAACTCCTGAGTACTAGGGTTATAGGAGTGAGCCGGCATACCTGGCTCATTTTATTCTCTATTTTGATTATTTTAAGTGACCATTCACATTTGTCACTGAACACTATGCTCAGTTCCCATGACTTTTATGTAAAACCAGATTCAGGCAGGTCTAATGATCCTATATTATGTTTCATGCTGAGGCATGCTGGGAAATTGAGCAGCCAGAGCCAATTGGAAGGGTCTCTGGGCTTGGATCTCCCTTCCTCTCCCAGGGACCTAATAACAGAGCTTCCTTGTTCTGAGGTAAAATTTCTGCTCCTTTTTGTGGTTCCGGATGCTCTGGCTCCCAGTCAGGCACCAATAATTTCTTTGAGGCTACTCAGAAAGAATCCATCTAAGAAGGATTTAATTAGGAATCTGGATTTTAAATTTGGGCATGGGGCTCATGCCTGTAATCCTAGCACTAGGGAGGCTGAGGTAAGCGGCTTCCCCTGAGTTCCAGGCCAGCTGTAGCTACAGAAGAAAACCCTGTCTCTAAACACAAGCCAAATCCCCACCCCACTGGCAAACAAACAGAAACTTGGATGAAAAAAAAAAATCAAATAATTAGCTATGAGATGAGAAAAAAAATGTAATACTTCTGGTTCTTGTTTTCATAGTTATCACTAGGAGAGATATGGGTGTTACACTGAGAAGCTGCAGGGAGACACGGGGCAAAAGCAGAGGATGAGGACGCAGGCACAGACAGAACAGAAATGCCCAGCTAAGAAACCCCCAAACACCTCACTTTTGTCCACTGTGTGGAGCCCACACAGTCCAGCCCAGGGACATGCCTGCTGACTGTAGGTTTATGAAATAAAATGGTGTGTAGTGATCCGTCTTGAAAAATAAATAGCAAAGATGCCAGGGTGGAGTCAGGTGCCTCTGGAAATCAGCCTGGCCCCAGTGTTCAACTGTGTTATGGACAGAGAACTAGACAAGATGCAGGAAGAGCCAGGGAGGGATTTCCTCTTGGGATGCAAGCATCTCCTTCCAAAGATTATCAGCAGCTGCTGATAGTAGATAGTCTGCTAACATTTGTGTGAGGCACTCTGTGGAGCTTGTGTGAAGAAGTCCCTGTTGGAAAAAGCCATGGGATCTCACCCCCACCTCACGATAGGTGCCCACCTCAAAGGGTTCCCACAGAGAGGGCAGAAGCCCACCCCTGAAAAAGCTGAGAAGGTGGAGCTCTATCAGGTTGCTCAAGAGTAGGGGGGATATTCATGAGCAGGGCATCAGCTGAGGTGGGAGAGATGGTCTGTTGTGTTCAGTCTTCTATTCTCTGGTTGGACAAGTCAGCCAGGACCCCAGTGAAAGTCACCTGGGTAGCCTGATGGGTCAGAAAATGTGCTGTGGCCTCAAGAAGCCAACATGGGGGACAGAGGAAAGAGAGAGGACAGGCGGGCCAGAGTCACCTGGTCACCACGGGCTCTGAAGGCTCTCACGTCACAACTAGCTGGCCCTCAAGAACTCCCGCCCCCACCACAGACCAAACGGCATCCTGACTGTCTCAAGACTGTCTCAAAACATAGAACTGAGCTGGCTAACTAGAGAAAGGAGGGCTAAGTGAAACTGTCTTTTCTACTATGGTTCTGCCCAGCCAGTGACTATCTCCAGGCTGTGAGTCAGCCAGGATGTCACAAGCCCCCTCTCGCACACCCAGTCTTATCCACTGATTTTTGCAGGGTATTAACTATATGCCTCGGGCATTCACATAAGTTGTAGAGGAACTTAAGGCAGCCTTCTCATCCCTCAGAGAACTCAGAATTCAGCATCAACAAGGTAACGAACCCATTATAGTTTATAAGAATGTGGTTAGTGAGTGTGGCAGGGCACACCTTTAATTCCCACACTCAGGAGGCAGAGGGATCTCTGAGTTCAAGGTCAGTCAGGGCTACACAGTAAAAAGGTCAAAACAAAACAAAAAAAAAACCACCCTAAAACAAGTCAGGGATACATAGTAAAAAAGACAAAACAAAACAAAACCCTAAAACAATGCGGTTAGCAAAAAAATGAGGTAGAGATGCTAGGCCCAGAAAGCCTTGGTGAAGGAGAGAGAAAGGCCCCAGGAAGAGCTGTGCTTTCCTAGTTCAGTGTCCCCTTCCCGACCCGTGTGTGTGTGTGTGTGTGTGTGTGTGTGTGTGTGTGTGTGTGTGTGTGTCGGTGGTGGGGATCTGGTGTTTACCAGACTAAGCAAACGTTTTAGGAAGTATGAAGACTGGGTTGTTATGGCAGCATGAGCTCTAACCAAGGAAATGCTGCAGTGCTGAGCATACCCCCCATCACACACACACTGGGCCCTGCTCCCTCACCCTAGCAACACACCCTCATTCCCAAGGCATGTGGACAACAAAGGAGCCTTTTACTGGTGGCTGAGCCTGGGAAGGCTCACAATCTCTGCGTTGAGGCTACAATATAACAGCTCAGAAGAAGACTATAGAAGGGCTGCTCCTGCCCATCTACCCAGAGAGCCAACACAAATCCGTCCTGGGACCTGGTTCCCAGGGCTGAGTCTGTGCACCCCGAGATGCTGTGGCTGTTGGTGCTCTCTCCCCAGACTCCAGGGCCCAGTCCCATGGAGAGATACTTACGACCCCTGAGAGAGACTTCCCCTTCACCATGTCCACAAACTGGACTGCAATTTCCTCCCCACAGCGGCTCTGGGCCTCCTTGGTGCTGGCACCCAAGTGGGGACAGCTGATGACATTCTCGTGGTCCACTAAGGCCCGGTCCCGTGGTGGCTCCTGCCCAGAGAGATAGCTTTAAGTTGGCCATGGACTGGCTACATAGTCTCTGCTGTTGTTCACAATGAATTTTGAGAATTGCAACCCTCTGAACCCCAGCCTCCTAACAGCAGAAGAAGATGGTGGATTATTAGGAAGATGGTCACACACAGGGGAGCTTGTGCTGCACCTTGCACCCTGGGATGGGAATAGACGAGCACTATGGTGTTCAGAGAGGGCCAGTGACCCGCCACGGCCTCACAGCTAGAACCTGCATTTATGCCAAAGTCCATGCTCTTTCCCCTGGGTCACACTGAGGAGCCCCAATGCTGTGATAGCATCTGTGAGGAGAGGGGCCCATGGGATTGGTGGAGGTGCACACTCTGCACTCTGTGCCAAAGCTGAGCCTTTGCACACGCTTGGGGAGCAGTCCACACTGGGGACTACCATCATCCCTGGGTTTCTGGCCTTCCCTAGGAAGGGAAGAGGCAAAGAGGAACGTCACTGGGTTCTGAACAGGCTATCTCTTTGGCCATAGGGCTGACTTAAGTATCAGGAACGATTCACTAACTTCCTGTTTCCTGTGGGGCGTTTACCCACCAACCCCACAGCTCCCCAGAGTTTTCTTGAGTGTGAGCAGCAGGAAATATTAGATAGAAGGATTAACAGTGCGGAGATAAACAGAGAGAAAATAAAGGATAGCCTCGAGAGGGCCTGGAACCTTTTCCAGCGGGCTCCGACTGTCTCTGCCCCAGGGTATTTATAGAGACGCGAAGGGGTGGAGCAAAAGACCTCCTCCCCCCGCACAGACAAGTGCAGACCATGTCAGACACCTGCACTCAGGCCTGTGGTCCTAATCATCCTCTCTATGTGGACTTGCTGGATAAAGCCATGAGGAACCCGAAAACAGGCTCCCACAGTTACCATGTCTAGAATGCCTAGCCTCATTAATTTGCCTCTGTCTTCCCCAAGTTACCAGTACAGCAACAGCCTGACTAGGAAATGGGTCCCATTTAAGACCCGGGCTTTGCAGAGGGCAGACAGCACAGTGGAAAGGCCTCCTCAAAATCACAGGTGTGTTTCTTGGCAGCACAGCTCCCTTCCAGCCACAAACAGTGAGCTGCTGTCCTGCAAGATGCCATGTTTTCTCGCCTGCGGCCTCCCGGCTCCTCACCTTTCCCCTCCGACCTGACACGGAGGCTGCAGGCACTTACTTCTGTAAACACATCCAGTGCGGCGCCAGCACACTGACCAGACTGCAGGGCCCGGAGCAGGGCGCCTTCATCCACAATCCCTCCTCGGGCACAGTTCACAACTCGCACACCCTTCTTGCACTGGGCAAAGGTGCTGTCATTCAGCAAGCCTGGAGGAAGGCGGAGATGTTGCCGACTGTGACGGTTCCTGGTTCCTGATCCCCTCTCCCAGCACTGGTTCCCTCAATCCACCTCTCCCCAGAGGCCTCCTTCTGCTGGATAGGTGCCTTGACCTCACCTCTGTCTTCCTAGACGCTCTGAGATCATAGACCCTGTACCGGATGTGGGTTAGACTCAGGAAGTTCTGGAGATGAAGGTGTTTTGCATGGGTCCAAGAATCAAAAAGCCCCTGCTTTTTGACCCACGAAGCCTCCCCATGGGAAGCTAGTTGCCTATGTGTCCAGTTCATTCATACATCCATGGTTTTTCAGCTGGCTCAACCCTCCTCCCTCTGAAGCAAGGACTTGTGACAAAGTGTCACCGTGCTTAGCAGGTCCTGAGCAGGCCCCTTTCTACATTTGCTCAATGGTATCTGCAGAAAACCCATATTGAGAGCCTACCTGTGGTGGAGGGCAGGAGCGGAGTGTGAACAGTGATGAAGTCACAGAGGGGCCAGATCTCCTCCAGGGGCAGCTGCTGAACACCAAAAGAGGCTGCGACTTCTGGAGAAATGATGGGGTCATAGCCGACAGTCTGGTCAGAAGCGAGAGAAAGGAAGAGGCGTTTTTAATCTCGGTGTTGTTAATTATCCGTAACAGCAGCATTTGCTAGGCGCTGGCACTACGCTAAGCCTCATTGAATCCTGTCGTGTAATTCTCAGGACAATACAGTGCGCTTAAGGCTACTCTCCTGCCTGCTGTAGGGCAATGGAAGGAGACTTGTAGATCTAGGAGGGAGCACAGCCAGAGAAGAGAAGGCTGCCTGTCACCAAGATCCAACCTGGGGCAGATGCAGAGCAGCCCATGTGTGTCTGGACAAAGTGGAACTCAGAACCCCTGAGACAGGAGGGTTGGTGAGGAAGGGCTCAGGGCTGACCGCCAGGGCCGCTGTCCCGGCTAACAGGTGCCTGGGGTTGAGGGCGGTGGGCTGGGAAAGGAGTGAGCATTGTCCGCAGAGGCCAGAGAGCACAGGCTCAGCTTCTTCCAAGTCCCAGCAAGGGCTATGCTCAAGCAGCCAGGCAGGTTTAGGAAGCAGGTATGGGGTGTGCGTGTGTGTGTGTGTGTGGGGGGGGGGGGTTACACTAACCAAGATCTAAGCACTCTCTGCCTGATCTACCCAGGAGGCCTTCCCAGGCCTCTCTCCTGAGCTCAGCTCTTATCACAACTTTGCTGCCAGCTGTATGTCAGGCTCCAAGGTGGGTGAGGACCCCGGTATAAGAGCCGTTGGAGAGATGACTTCAGCCACCCAATGCGCTAACACTGCTGAGGTAAAAATATTTTGAACCAGGCAGTGGTGGCGCACGCCTTTAATCCCAGCACTCGGGAGGTAGAGCCAGGCGGGTCTCTGTGAGTTCGAGGCCAGCCTGGGCTACCAAGTGAGTTCCAGGAAAAAGGCGCAAAGCTACACAGAGAAACCCTGTCTTGAAAAACCAAAAATAATACTAATACTAATACTAATAATATTTTGAGAGAAACCCCCTGAACCCTTCAGGTATATGTTCATGGCAGACCCAGGCGTGAGTGAAAACAGGGAAGAAATGAGACCTCATCCTTGAGTGGTTGCTACCTCTGTGGAGAGGAATCCTTCCTCCCCTTCCTGTGCTTTTCAAGTCCTCTGCTATGTGGGAATCGCCTGAAATTGGGGGACTATAGACCCTGCCTTACGATAATACAAAGACTCCTTTTCCACAGTTCAGAGCTTCTGGGGAAGAGAAAGAAAAATCCCGAATGGTTCTGAATAAGTCAACACTTCAGGGCCACATTTTGCATCATTAGCCCTGTTCATAAGCAAAGCCAAGGAGCTCCCTTCCCCCGTCGCAGCCACCAGTGAAGGCTACAGGAAAGTCACTGCTTTTGTGGCCCTGTAAGGACCACAGCACAGAGCACCAAGGGCTTATGGATTTCGAGGGCCTATTCAAACATTGTTATTACCCTCTGGTGGAGCCCACTCATTTCTGGACAGAGAAGGAAATGCTCAGGGGGAAGAGATGAATCCCTGGCCTCATCCTCACAATTCATCTTTGTCTGCTGGCGCCAGAGATGACTAGAACAATGGCCCTGTTCATCTCTAATCCAGATGTATTTTTCTCCTCGTGTGCAGTGAGGAGTGGAAAAGAACACCAGAGATCACAGAGCCACGCATGACTGAGGGAGCTCACAGCACCCTAGGGTCTGTTCTACTCTTGGGAACCAAGGCAGAGCTCAGGGCTGACCGCCAGGCCCACCCCGTTCCTGCAATGCCAGCAGGTGCCTGGGTCTGAGGGTGGTGGGCTGGGAAAGGAGTGAGCGAGTGTTGTCCAGAGGCCAGAGAGCTCGGGTTCTGCTGCTTCCTCATGGAGAGATAGCATCTCACTTATCTGCAGGCGTCTGCCAGGAATGAATCTAGCTGGCAGAAGCCCTGCTTTGTCTTTCTCACTAGTGATAACTAGGGCATAAATAAAAGAGCTGAGCTGAGCGAGGTCTCACACTAGGAGACAATGCTGGTGATAGTGGACAGAGGCCTATACGCCACATGCCTGCCTGGCTCCTACATGTCCTGAAAAGGCTCAGATATCCTACTGGACGGAAGCTGGAGAGCATGCTGGTTGGTTTTTGTCAACCTGACACAAACATAGACACATCTGGAAAGAGGGAGTTGTAATTGAGAAAATGCCCCCATAAGATTGCTCTTAGGCAAGACTGTGGGATATTGTCTTGATTAATGACTGATGTGGGAGCACCTAGCTCACTGTGGGCAGTGCCACCCCTGGGCAAGCCAGTAAGTAGCAGCACTCCTCTGGTGCCTCCACATCAGTCCCTGCCTCAGGCTCCTGCTTCCAGGTTCCTGGCCCAACTTCCCTGGATAATGGACTACAAGCCGGTAAATGAAATACACTCTTTCCTCCACAAGTTGCTTTTGGTCACGGTGTTTTATCAGAGAAGTAGGAAAGTAGCTATGCCATGATGTTTCCTTGATGGTCCCAGCATCACCTTGCTGGAGTTACAGAAGGCAGAGCCGGGAGGTTCATCGTCCAGCTCCAGGGCTCTGCTGGTTCAATAGAGAATGGAGAACCAAGGCCTTGAAGTTAAAAGGGGCTCTAAGGCAGAGCTGGCCAGAACAGATCCTCCTCTCCCTCACAGCGTGTTTTGACTGAGCATCCGAAATCTTTCTGCCACTGCAATGGATTTTATACACAAACTTAACAAAAACTATTGCCTCAAAGCTGCTTAGGTGAAGGCCCGAAGTCCACCCCCAGCTCTCCTCGACCACCTCCTCTCACCTGCCTTTGTCCCATGAGGCTGTAGGAGGTATGAAGGTCACTGTCCTAGGGCAGTTAAGGGTTCTAGAGGCGGTGAGATGGTACGGTGGCTAAGGATGCTTGCCACCAAGGCAGAACACCTGAGTTTGATCCCTAGCACCCACATGGTGGAGGGACAACCAGCTCCCATAGGTTGTCCTTTAACTTCCACACACCATGACACACACACACACAATTAAAAAAAAAAAAAAGATAAAAATCTGGAATAAAGTAGCAATAACTTTTTTTTCCTGTGGTAAGACCTGCCTGCCCTAGAAGACATCTGCCATTTGTGTGGCTGAGCAGTGACCTCTGAGCAGTGGCCGCTTAGGGACTTAATCTGGGCCACGAGTGGAAAGCCAGGACACCAGAGTGAACTCTCACTTCCTAGTCTTACTGTCTTAAGCCTGTAGCTGACCTTGCTGGGCCTCAGTTTCTGTGAGCATGGCAGCTGACGCAGACGACCTTAGGAAACAGAAGCTGGCTAGGAAATACCAATGGCCACCGGGGCCTTGGGTGCTGAGGTCAGATTCACAACACTGGTCACAAAGACACTGCTAAGAGATGCTGGAGGTGCCCCTCGGGGACACTGGTAAGGAAGCACAGGGCTCAGCTCTGAGCTGGCCTGGGCCTCACTACCCATCCTAAGAGACTCCAGCATAAACAAGTTGAGTCAATAACTACGGCTTTTATTTGGTAACATGTCGAAGAAACGTTCAAGGTATCAACAGAGTATAAGGCCCAATAGTCAGGTCACCAGCAGGCTGCAGGCTGACCTGCGGTGTCACCCCATAAATCCATTCCTCTTTAATGCTGCTAGAGTCATATTGCCTTTTCCACAGGAGACAACACTCACAACACTGTTAGCCACTGTTGGGTTTGTTTGCTTGTTTGCAAAGGTTTTTGTTTTTTTTTTTAATAAATGTCTCAAAAATCCAAATTTGTCTAGTTACTTTTTAGCCCCTCATACAGACACTGAGAGATACTCTAGCTAATTTCCTGGTAGGATGTCCAACCATTCCAGCCTTCGTTGTTCTAGGACTTATTTCTTCTGTATACTTGAGGCAGGATCTCAGTATGCAGCCCAGGCTGGCCTTGAATTCTGGCTCGTCCTCAGTCTCTCCAATTACAGACATGCTCCACCACACAAGTTGAGTCACTAACTACGGCTTTTATTTAGCAACACGTCGGAGAAAAGCTCAAGGTATCAACAGAGCGTAAGGCCGGATGAGTCAGGTCACCAGCAGGCTGCAGCCTGACCTGCGGTGTCACCCACCTTTGCCCTGGAATCCGTTCCTCTAACGAACTACCTCTCCTGGCTTTCTGGCATCCACAAATGATGCATGGTCTGGGCGATCGGTGAGAATGGTGGATAAGGCAGAGCTCTGGGCCATCATGAACAACTTCCTGCCAGCCTGACAGGGTCCCTCCTTGAACCCTAGACTAATTAATTCCTCTAACATTGTGGGCGGGGAGGGGGGTGCAGTGGGGGGATAGGGGGAGCTGGGCATTCAGCTTATCACTATGGGGATTATGGAAGAGGACTTTGCTGAAACTTCAATGCACATCACTGGTGGGACAGCCAACAATCCATACCCCAGCATTCCACACCCAAGTTTAAAAACAGAGTAGGTCTAGTTAAGTTTTTACCTTAACACCGTATGCAATGTTGTGTTCTGCACAGGCCTGCAACCTTCTCTGGGCATGGTACACATTCCATGAACACCCAGAGGATGCAGTCTGGGGTGACATATGCCAAACTAGTACAACTAAGAGGAGGCTCATGCAGGAGACTGTCCTGTATGAACACATTCATTTATTCCACAATGAAAACAGTACTTTAATCTGGGCATCCTGCTACATGTGTCCTAAGCACTGAAGAGTCAAGGGGAAAAGGTGGTAAGGTCAAGGCCACTCTGTGTAATTCATCAAGACTCTGTCTCAAGACAAAATAATGAAAGGGTCTGATGACGTAGTTCAGGGATACAGCAACTTGCCAGCCAGTGTGAGGTTCTAGGTTCAAAGCCTGGTACCCCAAAACAAATCAAACAAAACTCTCACATTTAAAAATATTCTAGGTAAAGAGATATTTATACATCTCCATGCTCTACCAGTTAAATTATTATTGTCAAAGGGAACAAGACTAGACTGATCTCAGGGCTAGTGAGATGGCTCAGCAGGCACAGGCACTTGCTACGAGGGTGGATGACCTGAGTTGGATCCATGGAACTCACAAGGTACAGAGAGCCAGGTCTCACAGCCTGTCTGACCTCCACATGTGCACCAGGGTGCACGTGTACATTCTTGTGAACATGCATGTACACACAGAGAGGGAGGGGGAGGGAGAGAGGGAGAGAGAGAGGGAGGGAGGGAGGGAGGGAGGAAGAGAGTAATATAATTTCTTAATGTGATCATTGTTTCCTATTGATACTTAGAACTATGTTATCTTGTTCTCTGTGGCTTTGAGGACACAGACAGGAGCTTGGATGGTGCAGAATCTCTCTGTCCCATGATGACAGTCACTAAAGCCCAGAACACTTCAGGGTGGCCAGCTGACCAGCAGGGTGCTGAAGAGGCTCGTCGGGGGAGGACATCACAAGCCATTTTTTTAGGGGTTTACAAAGAATGGTTCAAAACCAAGACAGGCAGAATGATCCTTCGGAGACATCTAGACAGCAGAAGCTCCAAGTAAAGGCAACATGCCCTCAAAGCCCTGGTTGTAGTTAAACATGGCTAGGTATGGCTATGCATGCCTATAATTCCAGTACTCAGGAGGTTATGGCAGGAGGATTATAAGTTTGAGGCTAGCCTGAACTACATAGTTAGACTCCATCCTAAACACACTCAAGCATGCTGTGTGGGATACGATCAAAGCTGCATACCAACACTGAAATGAACAGGCTCTAGACATCTCTATGAAACAAACAAATCTGAGAAATATCCATTACTGCTTGCAACTGAAGCTCAAGGCCCCACATGGCCGACCCCTGGGCAGTACCAGGTGGTTGGAAGGGCTTCCCTCTCACCAGTTAGTCAGGAAACAAAATGGGGCTCTTTGATTCAGCTACTGCCAAGGCCTCCCAGGGATAATGTTCCACAGCTAGAAAAGTCTGTGTGTTGATGTCACAGGGACAATGGGAGTCAAGGGGTGGTGGCCAGCCTTACTGTCTGTCCCCAAGCCAATGCATGTCAATGAAATGCTCAGGTGATTGGTTCCCCGTGCTTAGCCCTGCTTAGACATGGGCCTTAGCTTTTAGTTCAGAATTCCTCCTGGGGATAGATCTTGACCTTGGTTCTCTCAGAAGAGGAAGGAGGAAAAAGCAGTCTTAGTGACTCCTGGCACTCTGCCCCCTCCACCTGCAGGGGGCCACGGGGAGATTTATTTTCATCATCAATGGATCCTGCTGGGCCAGACCCATTTCTCTCAGGGACCTAATACACACACACACACACACACACACACACACACACACACACACACACACACACACATGAGCTTTAGAAAGATATGTGATGTAAATAAATGTGTGAAGGGCGGAGAAGACATTCAGTGTGGCAGAGTGGGTTGCCGCCCTGGGGGCTGGGTCACCATCCTTCAGTGAGTGCTCAGGCACACTTTATAAACCCTGGATGCCAGTCTCAACCCATACCTTCCATTCTAGTGCGGTGACCACGGGAAGAGCAGGGAAGAGACAGGAGAGCTCTATAATAGCTCTTTGTAAGGTTCCCCGGCCCTGGAATGACTGACTATTGTCAAAACAATTTTCCTCATGTTTAACTAAAGCCTGCTGTGTGATCCATAATCCCGGTAATTCCCTCAACAACCACATTAAATACGGAATGCCCCTTGGCACCCATTCAGCTGCTGTGAGCTGTCTGGCCTATCTGAGCAGACATGTCCTGATCACAGCCTTCACCCAGCCAGGAACCTCCTGGCTCCCAGAGTTGGAAAAGATAGGGTCTCAGAGTGACTTCTGAGATAGGTCTGAAGCTGTCCAGTAATTTCTCATATCAGGACACGCAAACAAGCAAGCATGTATGTAAAGAAAGGATCTTGCTATGTAACCCGGGCTGGTTTTGAACTCATGAGCCACCTGCCAGAGGCTCCCAAATGTTGAAATTATAGACATGTGACACTATGCCCACCTAGTAGCACCTTTAATCTTTGCTGGGATAGCTAGAGAAATGAGGACAGAAAGATAACTGCCTTGGCATTAGGCTATAAATCTGTTTGTTTTCTAAACTATGAGCGAGAGGAGGCACAGCAAAACCGGGAGGCCCTGTAGCATGATGGGAAAGGATGTGTGTCACAGAAGAACATTTGCTGGCCCACTGAGACTCAGGGCTACAGATACCCAGGAGCAGAGGGACCTGTATCCAGTCTTCTCAGCTTTTGAGTTCAAATGTAACAATAGAGCGGTCAGTGGTCCCTTTCTCCCTGACTTTACTGCTTATTTAGTAAGAGACTCTAGACATCCACGCTTGACAGAGCTTTGGCTTCCCCCAAGCCTAGCTATGTCTTCAGATGCCGCTTCAGAAAGGTCTGGAAGCATCTCACCTTCATTCCGAAGGACTGCATCCGGGTGGCCACCTCTCTCCCAATTCTGCCCAGGCCGAGGATTCCCAGTGTCTTCCCGTTCAGCTCTGTCCCCATGAACTGCAACCAGAGAAGGCAAAAGGCAAAGATGTCCAGGTCTGTAGTTAGAGTTTTCCTGCCTGGCCCAGTCAGGACAAATCTCTCTCACCCGCCAGTCCCACAGTCGCTCAGACCCAACCAAGAGGAGGATGGGCATCAAAGACACTTCATATGGAGTTTATCTTCACCTTGACAAAAATAGCCATTTGGGCAAGAAACTGTTCTTGCCTGGACTGCTTGATCGACTGGACATGCAGGACCCATAGAAAGGTGACCACTAAACTTTGCTTGACAAAATGGTCCTTCAGGTTCCTGCTTCACAGAGGAAACTGCCAGACATTCTACAGGACATTGAGAGAAGTGACCGAGAGACTCTAGCCCTGTGGGCTGAAGACAAATGCCCCAACTTTACAAAAAAACATTAGGTGACTGTTCAGGCTGCCAGCTGTCTCTGTCTACCCTGCAAGACTCCCGAAAGTTGCTTGCATCCTTCTCCCGGTTCTCAGGTAATATTATATCCTTCTGAGGTCTTTGATATGGTTAAAGACTAGATAGTTATAATTTCCTCAGTTATGATAAAAGATACATTAGATATAAAACCTTAGACTCATAAAGATAAGATAGATAGGATATCTTCTTTAATATTGTAACTAATTCTTGCTTGATAATTGTTTTGTTATATGTAATTGTACTATGTAAAAGTTAAAACCTTCCTTAAAAAAAAAAAAAAAAGAAAAGGGGAAGTGCTGTGGATATCACTCTGTGTAAATAAAGTTCTGATTGGCTAATGGTCAGACAGAAAGTATAGACGGGACAAGAGAGAAGAGAATTCTGGGATGTAGAAGGCTGGGGAGAAACACCGCCAGCCGCCGCCATGAGAAACAACATGTAAAGACACTGGTAAGCCACAAGCCATGTGGCAAAATATAGACTAACAGAAATGGGTTAATTTAAGATAGAAGAAACAGACAACAAGAAGCCTGCCACGGCCATACAGTTTGTAAACAATGTAAGTTTCTGTGTGCTTTCTTGGTTGTGTCTGAGCGACTGTGGGACTGGCGGGTAAGAGAGATTTGTCCTGACTGGGCCAGGCAGGAAAACTCTAACTACACAGGTCAGGACCAAGAGTGGGGCTTGGGTGCTGAGCCCACATGGGTGAGGCAAAGACAGCTCACCTTCTTCCGGTCCCATTTGCCATCTTTCATCGAGGCTGTCGCCTGGGGAATCTGCCTGCAAGGATACAGCAGGTTCAGTAGGTCACCTGACAGCCCAGGAAGCCGGTGTGAGGACAGCTCAGCGCAGTCACCATCGGTCTGTCAGTCATTCTCCTGGGAGCCACACTTGACATGGGCATGGAGGCGCAGGGTCAGGGACACTGTGCGTAAGGGGAGCTGGGCCAGCAAGAGCACTGGCAGGTCCTGACTTGGGGACCAGAGGACATCATCTCTACCCTGGAGGCTGGAGGAAGAATCTGATCTACCCCAGCCACTAAAGTACCAAGGAGAACGAATGGGTTTGGCAAGTTTTCTCCTGTAAGCTGTGGCCAGACAGCCGCAGTTTACAGGGACAAATGCTCCAATGACTCCAGGAACTGTTTCCTTCCACATCAGGACCATTCTTGATGACGTCTCTTGTTTCTAAAGAAAGGGCAGTTGATTATCCTTCCCTCTGAAACCTCAAGAGAGCAAATCTGAGGCAAGTGGGTACCACAGTCCCTTCCACTCTGCCCTAAATGATCCTGATACTTCTGACATGTCCACCACCTTTCTGCCTGCTCCTTGAAATGCCCCCACATGCCAAAGACTATCTCCTTCTACTGGCTCCTATGCAGGTCTGAGTTGCCATGTCTTGGGTTGTTTTGCTTTCTGGATCAAACAGAGAAAGTGGCAGTTAGGGCAAAGTTAGAATTTAACCATAGGATTTGACTGTAGGACATGTCACCAAGACCGCGTCTGGGACAATAAAGAAGAGACGAGGAATGGTGTGTATAGCACACCTTCTCTATGCTGGACTCCCTGAGGAGTGCTGGGGTCCACGTTACTCATCTCCTGAATGAAGGAGCTCATTCTTGCATACAGGAGACATTCGGGCTAAACCACTCAGCCCGTCACAGGAGAGCAGCCTGAAGAGCGGAACACCCACTAGCTCATGAGTCAGGCACTTCCTTCCCAATAGGGTGCAGACGACTTGGTTTAGGCTCATCTAGGATGAGGAGCACCAGTAAGGGATGCTGGGAGAGGGCAGCCTTCTCTACTTCACAGGACCCTGCCTAGTCCTTGAGATAAACTGGCCCTGGCATTGGAGGGAGACCATTCCTAGCTCTTCACCTCAGGGGTGGAGGTGGGAGAATCAGAAAGTGGTGTTGAAAGACACTTCTTTTACTCACAGACAAATAGGTCACCCAATTTAACAGAGCAAGTTGAAACTGGGTATGGAGCTTGTACAGTCCTCCCAGGAGAGACACAGCTCGGACACACGGGGAGACCTGGGGACCCTAGCTGAGACTTTTCCTGCTGTGCACAGGGTGAGGAGTCAGGGACTTACCTGGCCAGGCACATGATCATCCCACAGGTGAGTTCCGCAGCACTGAGGCTGTTTCCATTAGGGGTGCTAAAGACCCAACAGAAGAGAGGTCAGTGGGCCCAGACGAACCCAGTATTCTACGCTTCCAGCCCTAAGCTCCCATTCTGGCTTCTCTGACAGATAATCTGTTGCCCTAAGAACCAGGCTACCTTGGGCCCCTGTCCCCAGGAAGAGGCCCTCCTTCAGTCCCGCACAAAGCAGGGAAGCATCTCTTGTGATGGGAAGATGGATGGGTAGTTTGGATCAGTACTCTTTCATTTCAGGGTCCATCTATCTACATGCTCCTCTGCTCCTTCCTAGGGGGAGCCTCTGAGCAAATCTATGACTTTCAGGTCAGCCTGCCATCGGGTAACCCATCCCGTCACATCACCTGGCTTGTATTAGGAACAAAGCTCATGTTTTTATCTCTACCTGTTTGGTTTCTCCTTCTTACTCTATCTATTTTGAACTGAGAAAAAGCCTACTCCTCAAACACAACAAACAAAACAAAAACCCAAATAATGTTGACAATGCCCCAAACCTAATACACATTCATCCTCCTGCTTCCTCTACTGGGTGTGGTCATTGTTAGAAATGAAGGTTACAAAGAGTTAAGAGACTCCATTAAAAAAAACCAAAGGCCTCTAAGAGCTTGTGTTTGTGTAAGACAACAGAGCTTCCAGCTCCCCCCTCAGCAAGCAGCTAGGACAGCGGAAGGAGTGGGGCTGGCGGACTGTGCAGGAAGAGGGAGCAGGTAGAATGGGTTATCCTTTAACATTTTCCACCATCAGGTACTGACCTCTGTCGGTCCTTCTGTCAATAACCCCCACCCTCCTGGGGGCAGGGGAGAGGCACAGCAGGACTCGGGAGTCAGCAAAGTGGGCTGGGAAGGGCTGTATTCCTCAGGCGCCTGATTCAGGACAGCGCTGCAGTAGCAAGCTGGCCATGATCTTTGTCTCTGGGCTTCTGCAAACACAGCACTAACAAGGACCCCTCTCTTCTGGGGCCTAGAGTGCTAGAAAAGAAACTGGGATCTTGGAGTGTGTATCTGTACAGGGTGCAGAACCACTGAGCTGGCAAAACGGAAGAGCCAGAGTGGAGCAAGAATCCAGGGAAACCTCACCTACAGCTTCCTGATTCCTATGCTAAGCTGCAGATAAGATGTACGGGGGCCCATAGGAGGGCGAGTTCCACACCCAGAGACTGCAGAACACAGCCTTGGAATAACCAAGCTCAACTAGGTACCATCCTAGGGACCGGGGGGCCTAGCTCAGACAGCACTATGAGAGACCTTTTCTACCTGGCTCTCATTTAAGCATCCCCGCCCCCTCTTTTTATTGGTCTCCACACCCACCTCAGCTTCCACAACTTACTTCATGACTAGGATGCCCTTCCTCGTGGCGGCCTCCAGATCCACATTGTCCACGCCTGTGCCGGCCCTGCCCACCACCTGGAGCTTCTCTGCTGCGTTGATGACATCAGCAGTGACCTTAGTGGCTGATCGGACAATAAGGCCTTCGCAGTCCTGGGCAGAGGAAGAAATACCCGGGGTTCATATGGCTGTTCTGTGAGGTACCTGAGGCCTCTGGTGCGTCCTGGTGAGTATGGATGCCCACTCACAGGTAGCTCTGCCTTCTTGGTGCACTGTAGGGTGATGGGGATTAGGACCTGCCCAGATTTGACTTGGAATTGAGACTAGTTGCGAGATACAAGCTCACACCAGCACCAGCCTGCCGGCTCTAGGCATCTGAATCATCTTTCCCTAGATGGTACCCCATTAAGTACCTGTAGCCAAGAGATAACCCATCCAGTGACCAGACACGTGTCCTAGCCAGCGCCGTACACACTAGTATTCCTGTACCTGGCCTTGCTCCACAGGTGAATTCCAAAGAAAGAAAGGCCACATCTGTATACAACAGTTGGCTTGGGTTCAACTCTAAGCTGCATGGCTTATCAGAGAGGGATGTGGGTTCCAGCCTCAGGCGTGTGAGAAGCAAACAAGACAGGCAGGGATAGCACCTGGCCATCACTTCCTCCACTGGACTGCTGAAGAGCTGAGGAGGAATCCAATTCCACTCCTCAAGCCCCTGGGCCAGGCGCCTGGAAGCGAGTCTGTAAATGCCGGCTGAATGAGTGAGCACTGTGAATGGAAGACTTGCCTGCCGAAACAAAAATGTTTCCCGAGACAAGAACCCACAGGAAGGGAGCAGGGGAGGGCTGTGGGCCTAACTCATACCATCTGCAGCTGCTCAGAGCCTCAGGCAACAGCACACCGAAAACACACGTGTGAAAATTAAGACCACGAATTCATCATCACAGCTGCCACGCTTGGGCCAAGGCGGACCCCCAACTTGGGGGTCATTCAGAAAGAAACGTATCCTATATGCTCTCTTTCCCTACTAAGAACATTCTTTGACCGAACAGAACGGGAACCCCCAAGAGAGGTAGCAGGTGGAAAAGTCCATAATCTGCCCTACATGGGTGGCCTCAGGCCAGCACAAAATGTTATAAAGGCACTAAGCAGCCAGGTAAGGGGGCAGGCACATGTCTGTAACCTCCGCACTTGGGGACCCCGAGGCAGGAAGATCATGAGTTCGAGGCCAGACTACCTCTAATTATTTAATTATTAAATAAAAATAGACCAAGTAAACAACAAGAAGACAAATGTCAATTAAAAAAGCACCAAGAATAAAAGCACCAGAGACCAGAGTTCAGGCAGGGCACTGTTTCAATGACCTCATTCTTTATCCCTAATCTCCTCCACAGGCTATGTAAGAGGGTTGGAGCAATGGCCCTCACGTCCACTTTCCCCAGAGCAGCTCTCTGTCAGGTCCTATGAAGACCTTCTTGCATCTCTCCCCAAGGCATGGATTCTGAAGACAGAAAGGCCCAAGAATCTGGCCCCTAGGGTGAGGCCCACACAGTATTTATTGCGCACAGCCCTGGAACTGAGGGACAAGTGTGGAGCGGTTAAAAGCTGGGAACAGAGCTGTTTTATCTCTGCTGGGGAAAGAGGGGCGAAGCTGTGGCAAAGGGTGTTTGTGCTGGGGGAGGGGTGGCTTAAATGTGGGAATGGACCGACTGCCCAAGAGCTGTGGTTGACTCGCTGGTGACAGAATCCAAGGCTAGTCCAGGCAACGTGAGACCCTACCTTAATAGTTCTACAAGCACGTCTCTGTAGCTACTTATGCTTCAGGCATCCTCAACGGTCTGGTCAGGGCTGTGGCACAGCCCCTCAGGCCACCTGAAGGGCACTTCAAGCTCATTAATGGCTGTGGTGTGGACAGAACAGAGTCGGAGATTCCAAGGAACATTCACGCGTGTCCCAAACTCATTTTGCAAATGAGAAACACCCAGTCAGTCACACCTGGCCCCCTAAAACCCAGCCAATCGGCTCTGTAAACCTTTGTCACCATACCCCGGGGCCCCAGTTCTTTTCTTTCTTCCACTGGTTAGGTCACTGGTAGATAAGATGACCAAGAAACCATCCAGACCCTGACGTTCAGTGACAGATACACTAAAATCGGCCAACGCTTGCCCTAGTGGTACAGCCAATACCAGCCTGCACCAAGAGGGTGCTCCGACTTCTCCCTTTAGCACCCTAGCCCAATACCAGCCAGAGCCCGGTCAGAAAAAGAACACTGCTCCTGACACACAGATGCCCACCACACTCACTCCAAAGGATTCCCCTGCCTCTGACTGGATTTGACAGATGTCTGCCCCCTAATACTTACTGCTGTGACCCTTAGTGTGAGATGCTTGCTCACTTTTTCAGATGTTCAGATGAGCCGTCTCATCCTCGCCTCTTTGTTTTAAGACACAGCTTCATGTAGACCAGGCTGGCTCTGAATTCATAATGTAGCCAGGGATGACTCAGAACTTATGACCCTAAGTGATGGGATTTCCAGCACTTGCTACCTCATGCAGTTTATAAGGTGCCGAGGACAGAGCCCTGAGATGCCAGGCAAACCCTCTACCAACTGGACCTACATCCCCAGCTCCAGATGCCCTCTGTTTAGCTGTTTTCCCCTTTACCTGCAGAGTCTGATCTCCTAGGCTTAAAGGTATCTATTTTGTTTTTTTCCCTGAGACAAGGTTTCTCTGTGAAACAGTCCTGCCTGTCCTGGAACTCACTCTGCAGATCAAGCTGGCCTCAACTCACAGAGATCCACCTGCCTCTGCCTCCTGAGTGCTGGGTTAAAGGTGTGAGCCCACCACCGCCTGGCTAAGCAATGTTCTTTAATTCAAGTGTTTACCTGTGCTATTTCCGGCGTCCCTCCCTTTGCCCCACAGACCTTCGCCTCAGTGCTGTGTGCATAAGCCACTTGGGAGCCTATCCAGTGGCGGCTTCACATTACTCTCACCACAAGGCCAAGAACGGACCCAGTTATGCCCATTTTCCAGGTCAAGAAACAGAGGCTTTGAGAGGCAACCTGAACTAGGTCACTGTTACAGGTCTGAAGCCAGCCCCAAGAACTGGCATCTTTGATGCCATAACTAGGGAAGAGATGGTGTCAGGATATCAAAATGATAAAGTCTGAGTCACAGCCAGGTAGGTGCAGAAACCAAACTGGACACACCTTGGCTTGGAGGAGTGCGGAGTTGCTAGTAATGACTTTTTAAAAAGGGGACTTTACATCAAGCCCTGTGCTTCTCAACTCATGGCTTCCATATTATAGAGACAGTTATCCAGTGCTAGAAGAAGCTGGGATGGAGCTCAAGTCTTCTGAGAGTTCAAGTGTGCAGCCACTTCCCAAAGGCAGCATTTAGAGTCACTGTCACAAGTATATGGTTCCTCCAGGAAAGCCTCTGAGGTCCCCAACAAAGGTCTGGGACCTTCAGCTACTCAACTAGCCAGGTCACCGTGAAGACAAAGCTATGGAACAAAGACCAATGCCTCTAGAACACCCAGTGGCCTCTGGGTTGTGGACTAGCGCCTACTGATGCTAAAACACTCGTTACATCAACTTGATCAACAAGGTTCACTTTGTGGGGCTGGAGAGATGGCTCAGTGGTTTAGAACATTGGTTGCTCTTCCAGAGGACCTGGGTTCCATTCCCAGAACCTACAGGACGGCTCACAAACAACTGTAACTCCAGTTCCAGAGGATCCAAATGCCCTTTTCTGGCCCCCTCGGGCACTAGGGCACCCACATGGTCCACAGACATACAAGCAGCCAAAAATATCCATACACATAAAATGATAGCAAAATATTAAGTGTTCATTTCAGGTTTACTATTGGTAAAAAAAAAAAGACAACTGACCATTCCCTGTTGGTGAGCATTGGAGAAAGGGGAGTGGACCCTGCACATCCTTTTCGGAGGGCAACTGGGCAGTGTGTGGTGTAGCTGGACAAAAACAAAATGATCACAGTATGGTGGCTTAGTGTGCTCCTCTGCAGCCAGCAAGCACAATTTAGGTAACTGGTAACAAACTAAAATATAAAACCTGCCCTGGAACTGGCCAACCCTGGAAGAAGGATCCAAGTACAATTGACAAGCACAGGTAAGGAGCAAGTGGGGCACAGACCACCCAAGGAGTCATAATCTTCCCACCCATTGTCACCTCTAGGATCCAAAGCCCAGGCCCTACCCTGTTCAAGGAATCCTGCCCAATCATTCCCCTGGGCTTGAGTACTCCCTCCAAGGCTGCCCCAGATTGAGAGACCACCCCCACAGGAAACAGCCACTGCAGAGGGTGTAGAGGCCTCAGTCCTGCCTTCTCTGACAGCCCCCAAGGACAAGCACAGCAACGTTGCTCTGCTCTCTCTGGCTGGGTCTGCTCTGTGGGGCCATCACCCTGGCACTGCGCTTTCCACCCACCAGCCGCAACCAGCTTTTGGCTCCAGACGAATCCGAAGCTTCTCCAGCAAAACTGGCACAGATGTGCACCCAAAGTCCCAAGGGCCCAGAACCTACATTAGAGCCAACACTGGTTAGAGTTTGCCTCCTACAACATCAACTGGAAGCCATTTCCTTAGCTTATTCAGTACAAACGTACTGAGGCCACCAGCCAACTCACCTGTGCTGAGCGCTCAAACCCTGCACTCCTAAACTCTATCGTCCCTTCGTAGCTTCTCTCTCAAAGACTCCTTCAGGGTGTCTTCCCCTCTTTTACCTACACAAACTACTGAACAACCCAAATGTTCACACCTAACTAACAAAACTAGTGGAGTGCTGGGTGGGATAAGAATGCTCTCCGTCATGCTTGATGCATGCCTATAATCCAGGGCTCTGTTCCGGTACTCCAACACCGAGGAAGGGGCACAATTTAAGTTGAAGGCTCTCAAAATCGAATCCTTCTACCCCCCACCCCTATCCCAGTGCCTGCTCTTCCCTCTCTGCCACTCACCAAGTGGGAATGCAAGCACCTCAATACAGGCACCTCGATGACTCTTTGCCTCTGATCTCATCTGGAATGTGCACGGTCCCTGTTTGCCTACAAATTTCGTCATTCTTACTCCAGGCTTTAGAGCTTGGAAACACCAGACCACTAGTCTGCTTGATTTATGGCTGTCCCAGAAAAGCTATGCTACCTCAGCAGAAACCTATCCCGCCCCCTTTCTTCAAGCTCACACATGCTTCCTCTCCCCAGAGAACCAGCTTGGCCTTGTGGGTAATTCTATTGTTGTTACTACCACTTGGTGCATAGGGAACATCCGTGAAGCTCTCCAGGTGATTTCCCTGTTGTAGGGAATGCAGGTATGCAGGTATGCCCTGGCTGGCCTGGAACACAGAGATCCATCTGCCTCTGCCTTCTGAGTACTGAGATTAAATGCATGAGCCATGACCCCTTGCCTTCTTTTTTTTTTTTTTTTTTTTTTTGAGATGGTCTTGCAATGTGGCAATCCTGATGTTCCAGCTTCTCAAGTGTGGCATGCTTCACCACATCGAGAGCTAAAAATTAACTATTTGCAAAGGACTCAGTTGTATGCATGTACAACACACACACACACACACACACACACACACACACACACTCACACTGTGAGACCCCATCTCAAATAACAATGTTTATGTTGATGAATGAAAAAGAAGCTAACCTCTAATTTGTGTCTTTATATTCATATATTCACATACACACGTGCCCTCACACCCATTCTAACACATGTGACTCAAAACCCATATGAAATAAGACACTACCAACATGGCTGTCTCTATTATTTTCTACAATGCTGATCATGACTTATGAAACTCAGTGCCCCCGTGTGCTGTGACTTGATGATTGGCAGCCTACCACTAGGGGAGAGAATTATGTTAACATCTCCTTCTTGGGCTGAGGGCAAACAGCCAGCAAAGGGGCTACCCTTGCTTCTCACTGAAAAGATTAAGGTGGGGGAGGGCAGGGGACACTGCCAGAGTACTCTCTGAAGGAGATAAAGTGAGGAGGGAGGGTAGAAGTGAGGATCCTTCCGCGGGATAGCCAAGATTAATTAATTGGCATTCTGCACTGGGTATTTTGCCAAGGCAGATTGAAGGCTGAGAGCTCTTCAAGGGCCAGCCAGTCAAGTCAGTTGGCACCCACCTCCTCTAACCTGCCAAGCGTATCCATTGCCTGAAAGCAGCCTGCATTTTAAGCACCATCCTCCCATCCCCACACTTCCAGATGTTTGGTGAGGCCTTGGCCTGCTCCTCACTCTCCGCAGGCCCCTATTCCTGCCTCTCTTTGGATAGGACATTTCTCACTGCCACTGGAAAGCAGCAAAGCCTTCCAACTTGGGCCAATGATGCCCTGAAGGCCATTCCTGGCCTCTGCTTAGATTTGAGAGCCAAGGGTGAGAATGGCATCCCTCCCTGCTGGTAATTGCTCCGTGGACAAGAGTGGCACCCGAGCCCCGCCCACCCATACGGCTCCCCTCCCCCAAGTCCCTCTCCCACTTTTCATTCCAGCAGGTGCCACAGCTTGTCGTCTGGGAACCGTCTGGGAACCGTCACCTTAGCAGCTGCCTCAGAGCTGGGCCCTGCTCCCGCCTAACCTACAGTCTCCTTTCTTTCCTTTTCTTTTCAAGCTTTCCAGATACGGTCTCATTCGGTAGCCCAGGCTGGCCTCGAACTCACAGAGATGCTTCCGACTCAGCCTCCTCAGTGCGAGGCACGAGCCAGCCAGCTCTTTTTCATGTTTCTTTTTCTTTTTGAGACAGGCTCTCAGGCAGTCCAGCCCGCTGGGATCCATCTTGAGAGCCTTCTTGCTTCCGCGGAGTGCTGGGGTTACAGGTGTGTGCCACCTGGCCTAGACTCCTCCAAGCTTCTTAAAGATCAGGACCAGAAAAGTCTGAGAATAAGGGCTGCTTGGGCATGTGGATATCAGCTCCACAGAGGAAGGGGATTGGAGGCGGGGCAGGGTCCTGGGAGAAACCGACAAGGGAGCTCCGCAGAGCTCTCGCAGCTTCCACCGCAGCCAGAGCAACCCCGCTTGGTCCCTGCGGTTTAAGGACTCTCAGCCTGCGCAAGAGGAGGTGCACATTCGCTTTGGCTGCAGGCCCTAGGCGGAGCACGTGGAACTTGGGGGGTGGGGCAGGGCAGCAGAGAGGCAGCGAAGGAGACAGCTATACCTGGATGGATCCGACCGGCTGGACGAGCAGGAACTGGAGAGAAGAGCTCACAAAATAACCCCCCCCCCAAAAAAAAAAATCTAAGCAACGTCACCCAATTTAGCAAAACCTTTTCAAATAAGGAAAGACTTTAAGTTAAAACGATCAGAGGTTTACTCCCAAGACTTGGTAGAAATGTTCTTTCCCGATGGTGCATGGGACAAGATTCTGATGGAGTGTAGTCGGTCCTGTTCGGCGGTGGAGGCCGACTCCAGGCGGCAGCCGCGTGGGCGGCGCGGGGCTCTGGCTGCACCCCCGGCCCGCCCCGAATCCAGCGAGCGATCCCCAGAGGCCCGGGGCCCGAGAAAGCGCGCCAAGGTCTTGCATCAGACAGCGGGCGGTGCGAGTCCGCAGCCACAGATGCCACAGGACGGGCATTGGCAGAGCCAGCGCCCCCTGCCCCCATCCCAGAGGCCTGCCCTGGACGGGGAAGGGTCCCCTGTGCACGAGGGTCCGCGTGCGGCACCCCGACCCGGGAGCCCGCAGGGTGGGCCGCGGGGCGCGAAGGCTCCGGAGCGGTTCTGGCATCCCGCGGTACCAGATGGGAGCAGCTACACTTTGCAACGCCGACAAGAAACACGCGGTTGCAAACAGCACGCAAAGTTTGCATCCTGCAGCCCCGGGCTGTTCATTCCTCTCCGCCTTTCCTCCCTCCCTCTGCTGGTCCCCAATCTCGGGAGGCCCCGGGACCAACAGATAAGACAGGGGAGGGCAGTCCTGGCACCCGTGAGGTCAGCGGGTTTGGTCATAAAGATGCCCGGTGACTTCGCTCGTCTCCGGCTCGTCTTACCTGCAGCTCGGCTATCAGCTCCTCTTTGCTCAAGTTCTGCTTCTCCACTACCTGCAGCCCTCCATCTTGCAGGATCTTCCGGCAGCAGGGGTCCAGGCTGTCACTGATGAGCACTTTGCGCAGATTTGCGAAGGCCATTGCTGGAGCAGGCCTCGGAATCAGTTGCTCTGGGTGGGCAAAAAGCACTTAGGCCAGGAAGCTGTAGGCAGGGCTGGCTCCGGTGACTGGGCAGGGTTCTCGATCTCCCGCTCCCCCTTTACCCTCCCCCCTCGCGCCAATGGTCTCCTTTTGATTGGTCAGAAATGCTTAAACTCTGCCGACTCCGCCTCCTCCGGCAGTGCCTCCTACATTTCTTTTTTCATCTGTCTATAGCTGCGAATCTCTTACTTGCGCCTGGTGAGCTTTAATACACACGATTTACGCTGACTAGCTGATTCCTATCTGAAATAAACGGAGAAATAGGCGGTCTCCACAAGAGAACGAAATCTCACAGTAACGTCTTTCCTCTTTAGGGCCCATTCACTGGGCTGGGTATTTATAGCTTTGTAGTTGAACATAATTAGCGAGTGCAAGGCCGCGAGTTCGATCCCCAGCAACACCCCCCCCCCACACACACACCCCACGTTCCTTAATCTCCACAGCATTTTTAGTGTGTGTGTGTGTGTGTGTGTGTGTGTATACATGAGTTCAGAGGACAACTTTTGAGAGTTGGTTCTTGCCTTCGCCCACGTGGACTCCAGGAATTGAACTCTTGGTTTAGCCTTGCCAGAACCCTTTTAAGACGCATTTTTTCTTACTTTCTTTAAAGTACAAGGAGCAATGTTAGACATAAAAAGGTAACCCCTATACGTCTGGTAGCCTAACACAGTATAGTACAAGCACCGATGGGTGCAAACTTAATTAAAAACAATGTGGAGGCTGACGTGGTGGCACACGCTTTTGATCCCAGCACTCCGTCTGCTGAGGCAGGTGGATCTCTGAGTTTGAGGCCAGGCTGGTCTACAAAGCAAGTTCCAGGATAGCCAGGGCTACCCACAGAAACCCAGTCTAGAAAAACCAAGCAAAACAAGCCAAAACAAACAAACAAACAACAACAACAAAAATCAATATGGAACTTCGTGAGACGTCACAAAGCTGTCAGCTCCAAGGTGATGGAATGAGAAATAATTAGTTTAATTGTTAATAATTCTTTTTTTCTTTTCTTTCAGTGCTGGGAGGGCATAATAGATGCTCAGCCAGTGAACTGCACCCCATCCCTGTTTATAACTTAAATTATGCCCTTTTTTGTTTTTGAGGAACCTGTGTTTTACATGTCAACTACCCCAAGTGTGAAACCACATTCCCCAGCACACAGTAGGTGGCTTAACTTTTGAACAAAACATCTCCTGAACACTTACAATTGTACAATATGAAATGACTGTGCTAGGTGCTCTTGGTGGGAAATACAGACCTGCCTCTGCTCCCCTTTTGCCTTTTTTGTTACCATATATTAATACCATAATTAATTATATAAATAATATGCTTCATTTTGGCTTTTTTATACTTGGGTGTAGTGTACTTTGGTTATAGCCACCCTCTCTGGTCTAAATGAAATGAGAATACAAAAAGAAATACAATGCAAAATGTTGACAGTGTTTATTACATAAGACTCTGGGCTATAACCTGGACTATGGGCAGAAGCCACTATGCTCTGCAAAATTAGTGTGGCTCAGGTTAACCTAGAACTGGGTGTGTAGCCTAGGATGACCTTCATCTCGGCCTTCTGGGCTCTAGAATTACAGGTGAGTGCCACCATATCCAGATTATCTAGTGCCAAGGATTGAACCCAGGTCTTCATGCATGGCAGGTGAGCACTCTATCACCTTGAATGCAACCTACTTTGAAGACGGCTCTAAGCCACACTAGAAATTAAACAAAACAAAAAGCTTAAGATAGCTAAATGGGCAATAGGTCAGTTGGTAGACTGCTTGCTACAAATGCTAGATCCCCAGCACCACATGGAACAGGCTGGATGTGGGCTCTTGGACCCTGACTCAAAAAATACATGAGAGCCTGCCTCAAAAAAATAAAAATAAACAAATATATGAAATATTTAAAAACTAAAGAAAATACCACATGATGTAGGTGTGGAAAACTGTCTGGGTTGTTGGTTCAGACAGTATCCAGAAAATTTGATTTTGTGTTTATTTGTTTATTAGTTTTTCAAGACGGGCTTTTTTTGTGTATCCCAGGCTGTCCTGCAACTTGAAGTGTGTGCCACCACTGCCCAGCTTATTTTGTTTTTTGAGAGACGAAACCTTGAGTATCCCAGCCCAGCCTAGAGCTTGCTACACATCTGAGGATGACCTTGAACTTCTGATACCCTCAACCTTCACCTCCAGAGTGCTCAGATTACAGGCCCAGTTTTTTATGTGGGTCTGGGTATCAAATCTAGGGCGTTGTGAATGTTAGGTAAGTACTATATCAACTGAGCTATAACCCCAGCCAAGACTCCAAGAGTCTCATAGCTTTACCACAACTATGGGCCATTCCAGTGGGACATCAGAGTCAGGGCTGGGAAAGGCAAGAACTGCCTATGCCTTGCCCTGAGAAACAGTTTAAACTGAAATCTAGATGCAGTGCAGGGATGAGGCAAGAGGATCACCTGGGCCCAGTAGTTCCAGGACATCCTAGGTAGGGTGGGATTGGGTGGGGTGGGTAGTCTTGTCATTTATAAATAAAGTACAAGGGTGGGTAGTGATTTTATTCTTTAGACGTTAGATGATTATTTTTTTTCTTTTTGGAAATGATTAATCAATCTGTTGAGTAAACTGAGCCCTGATTTTGCTATATGCACAACATCCCTTTACTGTTATGCCCCACAATCTAACATCCAACCCAAGTGAGAATATCTCTTTCATAACTGCATACTGGCAACTCCTCTGCTTGGGGGATTGTCTCCATCCACAAAACAGGAACTTTGACCTTCTTGGAAGACTTGGGGAAGTGGTTTTGACCTTTTCTCTAGACTTCCATTCCCTTCCATCCTCTGGGCCCAGCCCCTTGGGAAGAGAGACTCTCCAGGAACTACAGCTGGGCCAGCTCTCTGCCCATGGCTCTCAGAGAAAGAGTCACCGGGGCTAGGCATATTCGGAGGGCAGTAGCCTTCATTTTCTATTTGGAGCCCAGCTGTGACCTCCAAACCTGCATGGTGAGAAATAAAACAGATAGTTTAAGGGGGAAAATGTAAATAATTCAGCGGGGTTTGATTTCCAGCTGCTCAGACAGGAAATTGACTCTGAAAGTGCCTCCCCCAGCTTTTGCTTTCTTCTCTGTAGTGTGAAACTGATAGCATGGAAGTGTGTGTGGTGGGGAGGAGATAAAACAGCCTCTGAATTAGTGTGACCTGCAGGGCTTCGTTCTCAGGCAGCCTGTCAGTTGGGGAGTCGACACATATTTGTCAAAACACCGCAGAGAGTCCTGAAAACAAAACTTCAGTTTAGAAAAACCTCATGCCACACTAGCATGGTGGCACGTGTAGGTGATCTTAGCACTTGGGAGGTAGACACCAGATGATCAGGGCCAAATCAAAAGCAGTTCCAGGGCTGGGGGCGCATGCCTTTAATCCCAGCATTTGGGAGACAGAGGCAGGCGGATCTCTGGTCTACAGAACTGGTTCTGGACTGCCAGGCTACACAAAGAAACCCTGTCTTGAAAAATGGAAAAACCCAAACAAACCAAACCAAACCAAACCAAACCAAACCAAGCCCAAACAAACCAAACCAAACCAAACCAAACCAAACCAAACCAAAACAAAACAAACCAAAACAAACCAAACCAAACCAAACCAAAACAAAACACCAAAAGAAAACAAACAAAAAGCCCAACCAATTCCAGGCTGGTCTGAGCTACAGGAGATCTTGTCTCAAAATAAAACAAGAAACTACTTCCTGTTTTCTGTGAGCCCTTGGGCTGAGGTTGGCAGGCCTGATGAAGATCTCTGATGTGCCTATGACCTTACAACCTGGTCCCAGGTCAAAGAGAGGAGCCCCCACAGTGAGTCCTGCAGCTTAGCCTGGCTTACAGCTGCTCCACCTCCTTCACTGAGTGGATGTCTCTGAGTTCCTTTATGTTCTAACCAGTTGTAGTAACAGGTTCATGAATGCCCCCCTAGCAACTCTCATTGAAAATTCAATCATGTAAGGTCTGGTGTGTTGGGCTGGAGAGATGCCTCAGAGGTTATAAGCACTGGTCCTGAGTTCAGTTCCTGGCAACTACATGGTGGCTCACAGCCATGTATAATGAGATCTGGTGCCCTCTTCTGGCCTGCACTGTGGGCTTTCATTCAGGTAGAACACTGTATACATAATACATATATATATATATACACATACATACATAAGTCTTAAAAAAAAGAAAGAAAAGATTAAAAAAAAATCTGGTGTGTTACTGGCCACATTCCAGTATCATGCTATGTATTATTATTATTTTTTTTGGACATGGTCTCTCTGCATAATTTTGACTTTCCTGGAACTCACTGTGTAAAATAGACTGTCCTCAAAATCACAGAGATCCACTTGCTTCTGCCTCCTGGGTGCTGGGATTAGAGGTGTGTGCCACAAAACCCAGCTAGAGCTATATTCCAAGAAGCTTTTCAACAAGCTTTGTGATGAGAAGGGGAAAGGAAAATGGGGTTAATCTAACAGACTGGTGGGACAGGAGTGTCCACTGTCCCCTGAACTTAGGAGTGCTGTCTGGGACACTTCACCTGGTTGAACTGAGTCTTACTGCTTTCTGTTCTGGGGAGAATGTAAGCTATGAAGTGTGGATGGTACAGTAACCTTTTGATCCGGATGCACTGGCTGGGGGTGGGGGCGGGATTTTGCTGCCACTTGTGGGTGGGACCAATGCATGGGGTCATCATATTTTGCCATTTCCAGTGGAATCCTTTTACGTGAAGAACTTAATGTGCTGTCCATGTTTATGAATGGTCTGGGTGAGATCAAGGGTTCTCTTAGATCTTAAATTGATGATACTTTAAAATAAAGTGTTGCAAATCCAAGGGAGGGGATGCTTCTTAGACTTTATATTCTGTTGAGGACAAAAAAAGTTAAAAACAGTAACCTATGGGATGGTAAGTATAGTAAAGACTATAAAAGCTGGGTGATGACGAAGGATGGGGGAGGGCTGTCGCCTTTAGATGTCATGTTCAGGGAAGGCCTTCCTGAGAAGATGGTGTTTGGGGTGAGATTGATAAGAAGTTAGTTCTATAAAGAACTAAGGTGGTGGGGATACAGCTCAGTGATAGTGTAAGCAGCAGGGAGACGCAGCCCAACACCAGTAGCCTGAGGAGTTCACTTCCTTCCTGCTTAGGGACCTCCACTTAAAGGCAGTGGTTCTCAACCTTCCTAATGCTGAGACCCTTTAATACAGCTCCTCATGCTGTGGTGACAACCATAAAATTATTTTGTAGCTATATCATAGCTGTAATTTTGCTACTGTTAGGAATGGTAATGTAAATATTTGATATGTAGAATATTGAGACCTACAGGTTGAGAACCACTGACTTAAGGAAACCTGAATCCTTGACTATGCTGCAGAAAAGAATTTAAGGACAAGATAAGGGGAAGCAAAGTTTATTAAAATAAGGAAGAGTACATGTTTAAGCATGAGGGGGGGGGCGGGGGCAGGTGTGTGTGTGTGTGTGTGTGTGTGTGTGTGTGTGTGTGTGTTAGGAGAATTGTAGTCCATTAAAGTAAATACCAGTACATATCTAATATAGGGCTGTAGGCTTCTCCAGAGAAAAACATGTAGGTGTCTTTACAATGGCCATTCATATATAATCCTGTGGCTTTCTAAGTAAGACTTCTCAAGGGATGTAATTTACACAAGGTTTAAGGGAAAAGCTAGGCTAAGGCTGCAGAGACAGCTCAGCAGTTAAGAACACACACACACTCAGCCGGGTGGTTGTGGCGCACGCCTGTAATCCCAGCACTTGGGAAGCAGAGGCAGGCAGATCTCTGTGAGTTTGAGGACAGCCTGGTCTACAGAGTGAGATCCAGGAAAGGCGCAAAGCTACACAGAGAAACCCTGTCTCCAAAAACAAAACAAAACAAAACAAAACAAAACAAAACAAAACAAAACAAAACAACAACAAAAAGAACACTCACACTCTTCCAAAGGACTCAGAGTTGATTCCCAGCATCCACATGGCAGCTTACAACCACCTGTAACTCCAGTTATCAGGGGACCCAATTCCCTCTTCTGGCCTCTAAAAACACTGTGCAAACATATGTGGGTGCATGGACATACATCCAGGCTAAATACTATATGCATAAATATTTTTTAACTTTTGAAATAATATTTAACTGTAACCCCCTATAAAATCAAAAAGCAGATCACATACTTGCACCATACCATTAACAGACTATACTTTTCCATTCCAAAAGGAAGGAAAAGGAGCATAGTGTGGTGCCACTCCAGGTCTGGTGGTTCTGGGTTCTATAAGAAATCAGGCTGAGCAAGCCATAGAGAGCAAGTCAGTAAGTAGCATCCCTCCATGGCCTCTGCATCAGCTCCTGCCTCCAGGTTCCTGTCCTGTTTGGGTTCCTGTCCTGACTTCCTTCAGTGATGGACCATGATATGGAAGTGTAAACCAAATAACCCTTTTTCTCCCTTATTTGCTTTTGTTCATGGTGTTTCCTCATGGCAATAGTGACCCTAACTAAGACACTTCCCGTGACTTACTTAGCTTTCTTTCTGTGCTGAAGAGTTTTATGTCAACTTGACACAAGCTAAAGTCATCTGAGAGGAGGGGGGCTCAATTAAGACAATGCTTCCTTAAGATTGGACAGTAGGCAAGCCTGTAGGGCATTTTCTTAATAAGTGATTGATGGGGGAGGGCCCAGCCCATTATGAGTGGAGCCATCCCTGGGCTGGTGTTCTTAGGGTCTGTAAGAAAGCAGACTGTGAAAGCCAGTAAGCAGCAGCACCCCTCCATGGCCTCTGCATCAGCTCCTGCCTCCAGGTTCCTGTCCTGTTTGAGAACCTGTCCTCGCTTCCTTCAATGATGGACTACAGTGTAGAAGTGTAAGCCAAATGAACTCCTTTATTCCCAACTTGCTCTTTGGTCATGGTGTTTCATTACAGCAATAGAAACCCTGACTAAGACTCTTTCTTATACATGCAAGACCTCCTGCCCAGGGGTGGCATCATCTGTGGTGGGCTATGTCCTCCCTTACCAATCACTGATCAAGAAAGGGTAACACAGACTTGCTTATAGGTAATTTGATGGAATCAATCCCTTAATTAAGGTTTCCTTTTCCCACGTGACTCTAGTTGGTGTCAAAAAAACTAACCAGCACAGGGTGTGTGCAGCCAGTGAACATCACAGTCAAATCTGTTATTTACCATCATATGCCTATGAACAATAGGGTTTGCATATAGATTCCCTATGGGAAGGGACGTGCACAGTAGAAAAATGATTATATGACCCTATTTATCAATCTTAACAGAGGACCATCCTCATTACATCCTTAGTAGCCAAACTCCTCTTTCTCTTGAGCCCTGTGAAAGGAAGTCACAAACAATAACTGGGGCCCTTGGTTATCTTCACTCATGGAGCCTTCTGCTCCCTTGCAATGTATTTTGGTCTTTCCTGTTGCTTCCTGGCAGAGATGGTCATTTTGCTTGGGCTCAACAACATGGATTTCCACTCACCAAGGCTGACCTGGCTACAGCTGCTGCTGAGTGTCGGATCTGTTGACCGCAGAGGCCAACACTGAGCCCTCAAATATTGTACCATTCCCTGGGGTGACCAGTGAGCAACCTGGTGGCAGGGTGACTACATTGGACCACTTCCTCCATGGAAAGGACAGCATCTTGTCCTTATTGGAGTAGATATTCTGGTTATGGATTTGCTTTTCCTGCACGTAATGCTCTGCCAAAACCACCATCTGTGGACTTAGAGAATGTCTGATCCACCGACATGGTATTCCACACAGCATTGCTTCTGACCAGGGAACTTGGATTCACAGCCAGAGAAGTGTGACAGTGGGCCCACGATCATGGAATCCATTGGTCTTCCCATGATCCCCACCATCCTGAAGCAGCTGGCCTGACAGAAAGGTGGGACGGCCCTTTGAAGACACCGTTACATCGCCAATTAGGTGGCAGCAGCCTGGGGGACTGGGGCTGGGGTCTTCAGAAGGCAGTATATGTTTTGGATCAGTGACCAATATGGTTGGTTTCTCCCACAACCAGAATCCAAGGTCCAGGAATCAAGGGGTAGAAAAGGGAGCAGTCCCAGTCACTATCACCCCTAGTAACCCACTGGGGAAGTTTTTGCTTCCTGTTCCTGCAACCCTAACTTCTGCTGGCCTAGAAGTTTTGGTTCCAGATGGGGAGCGCTCTTCCCAAGAGCCACAACTAACATTCTATTGAACTGGAAGGTCAGACTTCCCCATGGTCACTTTGGACCTCTAATGCCCTTAAATCAAGAGGTTAAGAAGGGAATAACAGTGTTAGGAGGGGTGATTGATCCAGATTGCCATGGGGGGCGGGCAGTGGTGGTATACATCTTTAATCCCAGCACTCAAGAGGCAGAGCCAGGCAGATCTCTGTGAGTTTGAGGCCAGCCTGGTCTACAGAGCGAGATCCAGGACAGGTACCAAAACTACACAGAGAAACCCTGTCTTGAAAAACCAAAAACCAAACCAAACCAAACCAAACCAAAAGAAAACAAAACCAGATTGCCTTGGGGAAGTTGGATTGCTTCTCCACAATGGAGGTAAGAAGGATCATGTCTGGAGTGCAGGCTATCCTTTGGGGTGTATGTTGGTGCTACCATGCCCTGTGATTGAAGAAACTACAACAGCCCAATCCAGGCAGCACAACAAAGCGCACAGACCCATCGGGAATGAAGGTATGGGTCACTCCTCCAGGAAAAGAGCCAAGGCCTGCTGAAGTGCTTGCAGAGGTCAGAGGAAACATAGAATGAGTAACAGAGGAAGGTAGTTCAAACACCATCTAAGGACAGGTGACCGGCTGCAGAACGGAGGATTAGAACAGACATGAGCGCTTCCGCTGTATTTTGTTAAGAATATATTTGTACAGATACTTGTGTTTTCTTTCCATTTCCTTATCATATGTTGTAATGTCAAATAAGAGAATATCAATGGTTAGCATATGTAAGTTTGAGATACTAGAAGCATGTCTCCCAAGAACATTACAACTATGCTAGATTTATAATGCATTTGCAGTTGTATGAGGGATAGTTATGTTATGTGTAAGCGTTATTATGACCCGGTTATTGCTCTTTCATTTGGAAATTAATCACGACATAAAGATAGATGACTGTATGTCAAGTTGACAAGGGGTGGATTGTGACGGCTATTCTTGGTTGTCAACTTGACTGTATCTGGAATGAACTGTATTCCAGAAATGGAGGGCACACCTGTGATCTAGGCAGAAAGACAGCATGCCTTTGATCTGGATCTTGAGGCTGGACAACTCATGCCTTTAATCCAGACCTTGAGGCTGGATGACACATACTTTTAGTCCAGACATTGAGGCCAGAAGGCACACCTTTAATCCGAGCCACCCCTTCCTTTGGAAGCCTGTATAAGGACAGTTGAAGAAGGAAGGGTGTGCTCTTTGCCTCTTTGCCCTTGCCTCAGTTAGCATATTCAATTCATTCTTCCAGATCCCAGCAGACTAGCTGAGATACTCAGCCTCACGGGACTGAGCAGCCTCTAGATTCTTGGACTTTCCATTTATAACTAGCCATTGTTGGAGTATGGCCTATAAGTCATTCCAATAAATTCCCCAGCCATCTTTCTCTCTCTCTCTCTCTCTCTTCATCTTGTAAGTTCTGTGACTCTAGAGAACCCTGACTAATACACTTCTTTAGAATAAAGCTTTCTAGGTAGTTTGCAATATGTATGGGCCTTTGTTACATTATTTAACAAAAGATTGAGCACCTGGACTCCTAGAACTTGGAGTCAGAAAGGTCAGAAATCCAAGGCCCACCTCAGCTATATGAGAGTTTGAGGCCAGCCTAGGCATCATGAAATTCAAGTGTTCCCAGTGGTACAATGCCAGAGGTTTTTGGCAAATGAAATTATCTCGAGGATTTTGAAAGGAGAATATTCTGGGTTGTGTGGGTGGGCTCAATATAGCCACAAGGAGGCAGAGGAAGAATTGTAATCGCCTTGGCAGAAGGGAAGATATCCTAAAGAGAAACCATTGTGCCCCCTCTGTGGTTAACAGATTACTGAGACATGTGGACCCCAAAGAATTGGAGTTTCCTCAGGAATGGCATGCCGGCAGCCCAGTGACAGCCAGAGGAAGGATGTGGTACCCCGAAAGAGACTTCACATACTTCTGACAACTGAGCAGATCACCTTGCAAGGAAGATGGAGGAAGGGGGCCACAAGCCAAGGTGTCTTCTAGAACAGATGGTTTCTAGAAAGAGAAAATGGCAAGAAAAAGGCCTATCTCCTAGCCTCAAGAAGGACCAGCTCTGGTGACGCCTTGACCTCCTTCCAGGGAGACTGGTTTTGGATTTCTGCAGTAAAGGACTGTAGTGAATATATGTTTGTTGTTTGAATTTGCTACAGTGGCAATGGGGAACACCTACTCAGAAACAAGGAAAGGATGAAAAGAAGGAATTACATCATGGGCAGAAGCTAAGAGCAGCTGAGATAGACAGCACGCTTAAAAGATAGGGAGGGCAAAGGGAAGGAACAATGGGCTCCCCTGCCGTTTCTCATTAACCACATTTGCATTCAAAGAACAATGGATCGGAACTGGATGTGGTGGCTCTCAGCTGTGAGTGCAATCCTAGCACTCTGGAAGCTGAGGCGGGAAGGCTGCTAGAATTCGAGGCCAGTCAAAGCTACATTGTGAGTACCAGCCCTGTTAGTGTTCCCAGATGAGGTCGTACATGTAATAAGCAAACAACAACAACAACAACAACAACAACAACAACAACAACAACAACACAAAAACAAGAACAGTAGAGCTGAGGTGGAGCTCAGGGTGGAGCACTTGCCTGGTACCCCCAGCACTAACGGCCACGAAGCCCAAAGTGAGGTGGATGGATGAGACTGGAGCGCTCTTCCCCACCCTGGCATCCTTGCTCCTCAAGCACCTGCTTCCTGCAATGATTGATACAGCCAGAGGCCAGAAATGAAAGTATTCACTTAGTGCAAAGGCTTAGGTGTTGAGCATTTTGAACGGGGCCATTTATATAGATGAATATTTAAGGAACTTTTAAGGATGGAAGGGAAGTTCTTGAGTCTCAGGGAATGCTACTTAAATGTTTCTAGGGGACGGAGGGGACAGATGAGAGGGGGTGATTTCTTTATCATCCCCTCCTGTCATTAGCTTTTTCTCTGAATATCATGTGCTTACATAACTTGCAGGACTGAGGGTGCTCACGTCCTTGTGTTGGTAGAGTGTTCCTCTAGTGGAAGCAATAAACATCAAATCATTACACAGATGAGGATCTGATTGCAACCTGGCATTCAGATACCCTAAAATTGGTTCTTTGAGCATCTTTCATTTAAGAGCTTAGGTACTGCTGGGGAGGAGGAAGGTTTCTTTGAAAGCTTGAAGCTCTGATGAGATGAGAAGACAGGACTGACGTTAATAAAGCCTTTTGACCCTTTCAGGGAACAGAGAGAAAAGAACCTCCAAGCAGAGGAAGCCCTGTGAGTGCCCTGAGATTTGGAATGGGGGTGGTGGTGGGGGACAGCAAGAATATTCATAAAACTAAATGAAGCTCTGTGACCAGAGTCGAGACAGCTGGGCCAGCCCAGAGCATCCTCTGTACCTTCAGGACCATCCTCAAATGAGCAATCATGGAGGAGCCTGTGACAAGGTGGAGGGACCTGAGAACTCTTCTCACATCCAGCCATTTTCACTGTCAAGCACCTGCTTCCTGGGATGACTAACTGAAGCCAAAGACAATGAGTAAGGTGGGCCATCCCGATCAGTTGCAAAGGCTTGGGTTGCACTTCTCAGAAGAGCTTACAGACTGCTTGACCACAGCTGTGATTACGGCAAGATGGGCTGTTACACTGTCTTAGGCCCCTTTAACAACCATTTGCTATCAACTCTGTCTAAGCTGACATTTTCCCATTAGACAAAACTCATGGTCGGCCAGGCGGTGGTGGTGCACGCCTTTAGTCCCAGCATTCAGGAGGCAGAGGCAGGAGGATCTCTGTGAGTTCGAGGCCAACCTGGTCTCCAAAGCCAGTTCCAGGAAAGGTGCAAAGCTACATAGAGAACCCTGTTTCGAAAAACCAAAAAACAAAACAACAACAACAACAAAAAACCCAAAAAACCAACCAACCAACCAAACAACAACAACAACAAAAAACCAAAGCAAAACAAAACAAAAACAAACAAACAAACACAAAACTCATGGTCATTATAATCAAGCCTGACAAAACTCTAGTCTCCACCAGCCCCGAAGCCAAGAACACAAGATAGCATATGACTATATCTGCATCCTGTATGGCTTTTCTGATACAGTTCCTAAAGGTACTGATTTAGAATGTCTTTTGTTCTGCGACTATAAAAGTTCTTGTGGCCACTTCCACCATGGAGATGTTATTCAGTGCAATTCAGGAAGCTGAGAAAGGGGGATTATGGGAGAAGACCAGCCTGAACTACACAGCAAGATTGTGTGTGTGTGTGTGTGTGTGTGTGTGTGTGTGTGTGTGTGTGTGTGTGAGAGAGAGAGAGAGAGAGAGAGAGAGAGAGAGAGAGAGAGAGAGAGAGAAAGGAGAAATGTTTAAGACAGAGAGGCACTGCATGGAATGAACAGCTGATTAGATATAATAGAAGACAAAAATAGAAATATATGGTGGCCATCATCTGTATTCCCAGCCTGGGTAACATAAGCTAGCATGAATACATATGAAAATTAACTACTATCAAGATGAACTAAAATGAGGCCCACATAGAAACAAAACAAAATGGAGTTCTGAAAGGCAGGCAGGGATAGAGTGAGTGAAAGGATACTTGAAGTAAAAATCGCCCCCACTCCTTCCAAGCTTGGTGAAAGTTATCAACCATAGAAGCTCAGCCCAGGCACAAGCTAGTCAGACTACTATAGCAACTAAGGTGGTGTGGTGGTGTACACCTGTAATACCTGCACTTGGGAGGCTAAGGCAGGAGGACCATGACCTTGAGGCCAGCCTGGGCTACAGAATATGAGATTCTACCTCAATGAAAAGCAAAACAAAAACCAACCAAACCATCCTTGCAAACATTCCTAGCTTGAGGCCAACCTGGACCGGTACAAGGAATACTGACTCAGAAATTTTTTATACCATATATTAATTATGCATAGTAATTGGTTTTATTATTATATTTTCATTCATGTATTTAATGTACTTTGGTATTGTTCATCCTCACTACCTTCTCCTGCCTCCTCTCCTGCTCTCCTCACAACCAGCCTGTGGTGATATATTGCATACCTGAATAAACTTGCCTGAGGATCAGAGGACAGAGCCAGCCACTATATTAGAGATAGAGGTCAGGCAGTGGCGGTGCTTTAATTCTATCACTCGGGAGGCAGAGATCCATCTGAATCGCTGTGAGTTCAAGGCCACACTGGGCTACATGAGATTGACTCAGTCTAGGAGAGAAACAGAGCCAGGTAGTGGTGGCACACACCTTTAATCCCAGCACTGAGATCTCTTGCCTTTGCTTGGGAAGCACACATGCCTTTAACCCCAGGAAGTGATATGGCAGGACACAGAAAGGTATATAAGGTGTGAGGAAAAAGGAACTTACTCTCTTTAGGCTGAGAGTTTCATGGAGGTAAGAACTAGTGGCTGGCTGTTCTGCTTCTTTGATCTTTCAGCTTTCACCCTGATATCTGGCTCTGGGTTTTTAAATTAAAATACCATCTAAGATTCGAACAACAGCAGCCTCCTTTCTCTGTTTACATCTTCTGCAGGAAGTGACCCAATGAGTTCAATTTGGGTTGTTTACATGAGTGTGATGGGCAACTTATCAGAGGCTACACACTGAAGACAATGTCTCCCTCTCACCAGCAGCCATTAGCTGCTAATAGCTCCTCAATGGAGGGCAGGGCCTTGGGAGCTCCTCCCTCCACTGACTGCCAACTGTCAATCCTCACTGTGGGTGGGGCCTTGTGAATCTCTCCCCATATTCACTTGCTGAGGATTCAAGAGTGCAGTGGCCATGCTGTGCCAGGAGGACAGCATTCCACCACACCCCTGTCCTTCCTCCCCCTTACATTCTTTTCAAGCCTCCTCTGTGATGCTCTCTAATCACTGGATGGTGATATAGATAACTTTGTTGAGAGTTGAGCATCCACCATCATCTAGTCTCATTCTCCGACCAGTCAGGAAAGTTTCTGCACTAACTGATGCCCATTGCAGACAACACCACTAGCCTACGGGCATAAACATATTTATTTAGGATGCAATTTGATAGACAAGGCATCAATTTTTAAAAAATTAAAAGAAAGAAAAAAAACCTTAAAGTGTTTTGTAGCTGTAATGGGGGATAGAAATCATGATACATGCAGAGGAAAACTGAGAAAGAACACAGTGAAACATGGAAGTATGAAGAGGAAAAATCCACCAACCTAAAATTCTGTAGCCAGTAAATACATCTTTTAAAAATAAACCACTGTTTTCAAACCCAACAAAAATGAAAGAATTAGTGTGGTAGCTTACACCTGTAGTCATCCTGGGTCTCCAGACTCTGGTGTAAAAGATTGCCACACTTGGAAGCCAGCCTGGGCTAAGGAAGCCTAGATCTTTGGGGACTAGCATTCCCAGAAGGCTCCATGGACTGAGCAGGCAGGCATTCCTAAAGAATAGACTGAACTAGACACTAAAGAGGGGGGACACGTCCAGAAGGTCTGAAGAGTGGGTGTAGAAGCTGTAATATGCTTAGGATGTTTATGGAGGTGAAGACTCGGGAGCTGGACAGCTGTGGCAGAGCTGTGTGTTGGGGCATTAGTTAGGTTAGGAAAAGTAGGTTCTAGAAAAATCTTTTACATAGAAGAGGGATTTTAGTTTTGACTTTTGTTTTGTTTGTCCATTGAGGTCTCTGTAGACCATGCTGGCCTGGAATTCTAACACAGCCCTAGTGGTGACCCTCCTCTACCTCCGAAGTGCTAGGGTTACAGGTATGAACTATGACCTGGAGAGTGTTTGGTGCAGCGATTGACAAGTTAGAAAGGAGGGCGTAAGACAGACTAACAGGTGAGTTCAGTAATTAAATTGTGACTATTTTTCATTAGCCGCTTGCTCTAACTGACCAGGTGTTAGGGAATGTGTAGTGTGTATGGGAAACAGCAGGTTTTTGCCCTGTTCCCTGTAGGGCAAACAGGCATGTGAGGAATTAGATGGGCAAATACAGTGTACATGGCTCCATTATAAATGCAGTAATCAGAAGCCGTCCATGGACTCGTCTGCAGGTTGGGTGGATGTGTTCTCACTCTGTGACTTGTCAATCTTTCTTTTGCTCTGTCTCCTTGCTTTGTCTGTCTGGACAAGGTTATAAGAAACACCTCAAAAGCATTGGAGCACATGGTGTGGATTTATATAGAGGAATCTCAATCCCCCCCCCCCCCCCGCCCCAATCTCTCTCTCTCTCTCTTTTGGTGTTTGGTTTTTTGAGACAGCATTGCCCTGGCTGGCTGTCCTGAAACTCAATCTGTAGACCAGTCTATCCTGGAACTCAGAGATCCTCCTGCCTCTGCCTCTTGAATGCTGGGAATAAAGGTGTGCACCACCACTGCCTGGCAGGATCTGTATCCTTAAGTAGCTCATTGTATATGGGCCTTGTGGGCCACCAGGAAATCAGCTGCACTGTTACAAAAGCAGTGCCAAAGGGCTCTGATAAGCAGGATGCAATAGCTCAAGCCCATCATCTCAGCCCCAAGGCAAGAGGATTTCAGCAAGTTTGAGGCTAGCCTGGGATACTCAAGATCTTGTCTCAAACAATCAAAACCAGAGTTCTGGTGAGCATGCTTCCTGATGTTTTAATAGAAATCAGATTGGCTAGCTGGACCACAGGTCTGGGTTGAGGATGGAATTTACAGGTCTATGTACATTATTATTATTATTATTATTATTATTATTATTATTATTATTATACAAGGTCTCACTATGTAGTCTCTGGTGGCCCTGAAGTTAATCCTGCCTCCACCTCCCCAAGTAGTGGGATTACAAATGTGCACCACTGCACCTGGCTCTGAGACAAACAAACAAAATGCAAAAACCCTCTTGAGCAATGATAGAGAGATACGAGGTGCCGGAAGGTGGCACACCCAAAGCCCAGAGAGGGTACTGGAAATCAGTACAGTACCCATCCCCTGCCCCCATGGCTCGCTCTATGTACCTTACTTGGCTGTTCCTATATAATCAGTTAATAAGCTGTTTCAGAATTCCCTGAGGTACACTAGTGAACTATTGAATGTGAGGAAGGGTGTGGGTGCGGGACTCATAGTGGGTAGATGGGAAGTCTGGATTGTCATGCGACTGGCATCTGAAAGGGTGCGTTTGGGGGCTGAGCCCGAAACTTCTGGGTCTGCACTAACTGAAGCTGCACTCTGAAATATCAGCAGAAGTTTTGGAAAGTTGGTCAGTATTGGAGAAGTGGTTTCTAAAGTCGGGAAGCTGTGTATGACACAGAGCCTTGCACCCAAAGGAATACAGGAGCCTCCAGATCTCATCGGATGTACTGGAGGGGCACTCTGCACTCTACATCCACTGAGATCTACAGTCTGAGCCCCCCATTTGTGCATCATTTACACTTCAGAAGACCTTTGGTCTGGGGTCCCTGCAGGCCCAGGAGGGGCCTGTGACGGTCAGTTTTCATTGTCAACTTCTCTGGATTAGAAGACCTAGGAAATGGACCACTGCGTGGAATTATAAAAGTGTTTTCAGGGAGGCTTAACTGAGGATAAGACCCACCCTGAATATAGGGAACAGAATCTCATGTAGTGGGGGCTCTGTCAGAATAAGGCAAGATGGCTCATCGGGTAAAATTTGATACTGCTCTTGCAGAGGATCTGAGTTCAGTTCCCAACACTCACGTTGGGCCTCGCACAACCACCGGTAACTCTAGCTCCAGGGGATCCTACAGCCTTGTCTGGCTTCTGGGGAGAATTGCACTCACATGTACAAACTCAAAAGGACACAATGCACACACATAATTAAAAACTTAAATCTTTCTTTTAAAGAGAAAAGATGAGCTGAGGATTTGTTTTTCTCTGCCTCCTAACTGTGGACACCATACGCCCAGCTGCCCCAGACTGCTTCTGCCATGGCTTCCCTGCTATGGTGGACTGCGTCTCTTAGTGGTTTCTTTCTTAGGTTGCTTCTTGTCAGGCATTTGGATACAGCATCAAGAAAAGTAAGTAAAGCAGGTCTGTGCACAGGCTTTGGGAGGAGCTGGGCTCATGTACCTCGGACTCTCCTAGGGGCTTGTGACCAATGGCTTTAGAAAATTTCCCGCCGGGCAGTGGTGGTGCACGCCTTTAATCCCAGCACTCAGGAGGCAGAGCCAGGTGGATCTCTGTAAGTTCGAGGCCAGCCTGGGCTACAAAGTGAGTTCCAGGACAGGCTCTAAAGCTACACAGAGAAACCCTGTCTTGAAAAAGCAAGAAAAAAAAATTTCCCATAACTGTTAGCAAGGTTAACTTAAGGGATCAAACTGTGTGTGTGTGTGTGTGTGTGTGTGTGTGTGTGTGTGTGTGTATGCACACATGCTCGTGAGCAAGAGAGAGAGAGACAGAGACAGAGAGAGAGCATGCAGTCATGCACAAGTACATTAAGAACGTAGACCCTGGCACACTATATGCAATATCTGTGGTTTGTTTTCACATTTGTAATATACTAAAGTCTGTATGTCTACATCACACTTACCTTTTATTTATTTATTTTTTTCAGGACAGCATTTCTGTGTAACTCTGGCTATTCTAGAACTCACTCTGTGGACCAGGCTGGCCTTAGAGATCTGCCTGCCTCTGGCTCCCAAGTGCTGGGATTAGAGGTGTGTATCACCACTGCCCAGTTCAAACCTCTTTTTAAAAGCCCAACTAGCTAAAGAATTCCTTAGTTCCAGCATACAGTATTTGGTTAGAATCAGTTGAACAGTGCAACTAAAAACTGCATGATTAAAAAAAATGCTCCACTGTTGTGAAACTCTCAGACTGCAGGGGCTTGACTCGTTCAAGTACACAGAAGAGCAGGCTGCCACGGTCCGAAGCAGGGAAGCCAAAGCCAGGCGAGAGCTGTTTGGGGGCTGGGGGTGGGAACATTCTAGAGCTCTAGAAATCATTTACCTTCAGAGAACAAACGCCTTGGTCTTTCTCTGAATAGAAGTTGATTGTGCTGGAACTTCAAAGAAAGGACAGTTCTGCCCTCTGGTCCTCGTTGACCCACAGTTATCAATTGACCTTATTTAAAAATTAGCCATGCATACATGTAGGCAGAAGTCAGAGACACAGTGTATGTGGAGACATCACAGGTTCTCGGTGACGGCTCATTAACTTTTGGCCAAGAACACGGTTATTTTTTTTGTTTGTTTTTGTTTTTATCATGGGTTTCAAAATTAATTGGAGCCAACATTGCAAATTAAAGAATTAAGATACATTTTTTCTTGTGTGTGTGTGTGTGTGTGTGTGTGTGTGTGTGTGTGTGTGTGTTATGGTACATTTCTACACACACCCATGTGGAAGCCGGTATTGATATTGCATGCATATGCCAACATACCCAGCTTTTTTTTTTTTTTTTTCAGGGTTTAAATTCATTAACTTTTGTTTGTTTGTTTATTAAGAAAAAAATTTCATTCATTTTATATACCAATCAAAAATCTCCCTCTTTCCTCCTCCCACCCTCCACTCTCCCCCAACTCACCCTCCACTCCCCCCACAAGAAGGCAAGGCCTCCCCCCCACCGGGGGGTGGGGTGGGGTGGGGTGAGGCATATCCAGTAGGGGCAAGTCCAAGCCCTTCCCCTGCCTCAAGGTTGCAGGAGGTGTCCCGTCATAGGTAGTGGGCTCCAAAATGCCCGCTCAAGCACCAGGGATGGATTCTGATTCTACCGCCAGGGGGCCTCCCAAGCAGATCAAGAGACAAAATTGTCTCACCATGCATTGGGCCTTTTCCAGTCCCATGCAGGCTCCACAGCTGTTGATTCAACTTTCATGAGTTCCCACTAGTTTGGTCTGGTCATCTCTGCATGTTTCCCCATCATGATCCGGATGCACTTGCTCATAGGATCTCTCTTCTATTTGACTGGACTCCTGGGGGCTCTGCCTGGTGTTTGACTGTGGATCTCTGCATCTGCTTTCATCAGTCATTGGAGAGAAGCAGCTCTGTGATGATGGTTAGGGTATTCACCGGTCTGATCACTGGGGTAAGCCAGTTCAGTTCAGGCACCCTCTCCACTATTGCTAGTAGTCCAAGCTGCATACCCAGCTTTTTAAAAAATATAGACTCTAGATCAAATTCATGTATAAAGTGCTTTACCAACTGAACCATATTCCTAGTCTTCTTTTTATTTATTATTTTTGAGATGGGTATCATGTATTCTAGGTTGGCTTTGGACCTGCTGTGTAGCCAAGGATGCCCTTGAACTTCTGAACTTTCAGAGAGAAGAGGTGGTCCCTCAGCTTTTTTAAGGCACAGATTATGTGACCACACAGTCGCCAGTGCCCCCTGATGACACAAGATGCAAGACCCCAAGCTGCACATGTGATAGAGTGAGAGCAGGATCCTAACAAGGATGACAGGGACTCCCAACTTGTCTCTTCAGAGATGACCAGGAATAAAGAACTTTGCCTCTGGTAGCATCAACTGAGCAATCAGGTCTGGAGCTCAAAGGGCCAGCAACCTCTCCACTGGGTCTAGGGGTTAGGATCAAGCACTCTCAGAGGACCAGAGGTTTGGTCCCCCATCATGCTCAGGGCAGTCATGAGCCTGAGAAGGTTAAGGGGTAGGAAAGGTTTGAATTGTATCTAAGGGCTCACATGGCACATCTGTCAGTACTCTCCCTGAGAGATCTGGGCATGAGGATGCCATGGATGAGACTCACTGGAGATAGACAGTAAGAGCTCAGAGAAGATGAACAGGAGCAAGACTAAGGATGATAAACGTGTCGGTGGGCAGAGAAGGGAGAGGCAACAGCATCTCTGGTTAGCTATGAAGCTCTGGCCCAACTTTCAGAACTCTCAGAGGAAAACCCCTCAAAGAACCGGTGTTTCCGCTCAAGTTATACATTTCTGGAAATTTCCAGAAACACTTGGAGGAGTAAGCACTAAAGGAAAATAATACAAGCCTACTAGCTAACAGTTACGGACAGGAAGGCTGGAGTGAGAGTTATTATTATAAACATAACCTTGGCTATCATTATACAAAATTGTCTAGCAAAGCTTGAGACATACAGACCATAATTACACTAATCTATTATTAAAACAACAACAACTTTCTATCAAGTACAAGCATTTGAAGAAAAGTAGCCTAATCATGGGTATGGTTGAGTGAGTTTTCCAAGAAAATATCTGGATAGCCCCAAATCCAAATTAAGAAATAGAACTTCAGCATTATCCCAGAGGGCCACCTCCCCAGCCCCCCTACACACACACACACACACACACACACACACACACACACACACACACACACAGCTCACCATGATCTTCATACAGATTCACCATAGGTTGATGTTATCTGTTCTTGAACTCTAGATAAATGGCAATACATGTAATTCTTGGTTTTCCTTCTTGGACTCCACATTATGTATGACCTCAGGCTATGGTTTATATTTTCATTACTGAATGGAATCCCGTTAGAACCATGCAGAATTTACTTGTTGGTTTTACTTCAAGTGCTCATTTGTGTTGTTTTCAATTTGGACTTCCTAGGCTGTGGACTTTCGACTACATGGATTTTTATGCAATTCAGTGCATTTTTGCTGTGCCTGTGGGTCTGCATCTGCCGTGAGCACCTGTGGGGAGGTCAGAGAACAATTTGTGGGAGCCAGTTCTTTCCTTGCCATATGGGGCCTGGGGATTTAACTGAGTCAGTCTTGGCAGCATACCCTACCCTTAACCTGCTGAGCCGCCACACCAGCCCCCAAATGTTAGGTTTCAATCTCAGAGCAGATTTTTTTGGATCCTAACTATTAGTATTTTTTAAATGTCACCAACTGGAGTCCTCAAGATGAACATTCAAATGCTTTTACAACTTGGATCTTAAATGTCCACAAAGTGATTGTATGTTGAAAGTTTTGTCCCAGCGGACTGCATTATTGGGAAATGGTGAAAACTTCAGGAGATAGAACCTAACTCTAGAAAATAAGCCATTGAGGTGTGCCGTTGAAGACAGTGATGGGACCATGTCCCCCACCTCACCCCAGTGTATACTACTGGTCCCAATAAAATAGGTGTGTTCTCCACCATAGTCACCTTCTTCTTTACAGAAACATTGGAGCCAAGAGACTGTGGGCTGAAAGGAGAAGGCCACACCAGTCTTCCCTCCTGCCAGCTCATTTTCTTAGGGTTTCCTCACAGTCACAGAAGACTAGCTAACACAAGTGGCTTCTCTCTTTCTGAGGGAGTTGAATGCATCTCAAGAGATCTGGCTTGTAGATAATTCATTTCCACTGAGCACAATGGCCTGGTGTCTGCAATTCCAGCACCTGGGAGACTGAGGCAGGAGAATTGCTATGAGTTAGAGGCCTCACTTGGCTCTGTGGTGAGTGCCAGGACAGCCTGAGCTACATAGCAAGGCCTAGGGAGAGAGAGAGAGCCAAGGAGAAGAGAGCTAACCATATGGCAGAAGGCTCATGGAGTAAAAGTGCTTGCTTGCCACAGAGCCTGTCTTCCTGAGTTCAATGCCCGCTACCCAAGGGAAGGTGGAAGGAGAGAACTGACTGATTCCACAAAGCTGTCCTTTGATCCCACCACACACACACACACACACACACACACACACACACACACACCATGATATATGTGCCCAAACACACACATCATATACAATAATAACACATAAAACAGCTTTGAAGAAATTTAAAAACAAAAGAGAAAAAAAATAAAACCTTCCATATGAGAACATTTCTTAAGCCAAGCTTGGTGGTGCACACCTGTCATCCCAGCCCTTGGGAGGTGGAAACAGGAGGACCCGGAGTTCAAGGTCATCTTCCTCTACAGAGTGTGTTCAAGCCCAGCCTGGTGGACTTGTCTAAGTGAGTCCAATAAACGTACTGTCTGGTCAAGCTGCACTTGGATGCAGTTGTTTCTTTGGTCTGCCCTTGGTGCCCGTGTCTGTTTGCAACTCCTCAGGAAAAGTCATACTACACTTGTCTCCTGAACACAGACCTTTGGGAGAAGTTGCATTGCCCCTGCCAAGGGAAAGCTCATCAGTCTGAGGGTGGGGCATCCATGGAGGAGGGGCTGACTTCACTAGGTGGTGTGGAAAGGCATCCCTCCTTGCTGAGGTGGCGGTTGCCCAGCCCCTGCTGTGACCAATGCAGCAGCTGCCCAGAAAGAATTTGTCCATATAAGGAAAGAATTACAGTAGTCTAGCCTCCGCAGGTGAATTGGATAGAGAGGGAGTGGCAGAGGAATTGGGAACAAGAAAAAGCCATGCAGTTCCCTGTTGAAATGAACCAAAACAGTTCTGATTACAGTCAACTTGTTGAGGTAATGCAGCCAGGAGTGGTGAGTGTTGCAATACTTGGTGGGGGGATATAAACAGCCGTCTATTTACCCAGACAATGTAGGCAGATTACATGAATTTCAGCTGCACCATCCAACAGTCTACCTCTAAAGTGGATGAAAGCTGCATCCCTGGAGCCCCCTGCCCAACTTGCAGGCACTTACCCAAAGACTCCTTTCTCTTTCCTCAAAGGACATTTCAGTTCCAAAGAAGTAGCTACACAACACAGGGTCTCGCTGTGTAGATCGGGTTGTCTGCCCATCAAATTGTGATTCTCCTGCTTCAGCCGACTGAGTTCTGGGATTACAGATAGGTGCCACTGTACCCAGATAATACTAGGATTTTGCTTGGTTTTGTGGTGCTGAAGGATCAAGTCATGTTTTTCTGGGCCAATGCTCCACCACTGAGGCACAGGCCCAGCCTTCTCAGAACTTTGATGCAAAGCAGAACGGTGCAGATAGCTGGCTCTGTGAGCAAATCACTTGCCATACAAGCATGAGAACCAGAGCTCCTATCTCCAGAACCCATGTGAAAATTTCCAGTGAGTGTAGTAGACTGCCTATAAGCCCACTGTCCCGAAGTGGGAGACAGGGACCCTATTTCCCAGCAATCTCACTAGCTAGACGAACCCAATTGGTGGGCTCTGGATCCACGTGAGATTGTTGTGGATATCACTCTGTGTAAATAAAGTTCTGATTGGCCAGTGGCCAGGCAGGAAGTATAGGCGGGACAAGAGAGAAGAGAATCCTGGGAAGTAGAAGGCTGGAGAGACACCGCCAGCTGCCGCCATGAGAAGCAACATGTAAAGACACTGGTAAGCCACAAGCCATGTGGCAAAGTATAGATAAGCAGAAATGAGTTGATTTAAGATAGAAAAAGTAGATAACAAGAAGCCTGCCACGGCCATACAGTTTGTAAACAATGTAAGTTTCTGTGTGTTTACTTGGTTGGGTCCGAGCATCTATGGGCCTGGTGGGTGAGAGAGATTTGTCCTGACTCTGGGCCAGGTAGGAAAACTCTAGCTACATGAGATTCCTGCCTCAATATGTAAGGTAGAGAGTGATCAAGGGAGATAGATGCCTGACTTCCACCTCTAGTGTCTACATGCACACACTTACATGTGTCCCTGCACAAAAGTGTGACCACACATATGTGAACATGCACACATATAAACATACCACAAACTCAAAGGAACACAAAAGAAAATCCATAAACAGTGGAAGAACTCTCAAATTAAAAAAAAAAAAAAAATCACACACACACACACACCCCTGGCAATGGGCAAAGACACCCCTTGGTGGTGGTAGTCTTCTATTGGTCAGAGGCAGAGCAGATGGCAGTTCTTTGGTCATTCTAGTTCGGTGCCTACCTTGGTGACCAATGCTGTTTCATGCCTAGGGCACATAAAATCCAGAAGAAAAGAAGGAGGAGAGGGGAAGGGAGGGGAGGGGAAGAGAAGAGGAGAGAGAGAAGAGGAGCGGGGACAGGGAGAAGGAGGAAAATCATCCCGGCTATGAGATACCAACAGACAAAAGCATTTGCACACAAATCTGATGGCCTGGGTTGGATCCCTGGATCCCGCATTGAAAGGTGGAAGGAAAGAATGGATCATGAAATCGGCCCTCCAGCCACATGTGCACCATGTGTGCATGTATCCTCACACACCACACATACAATCATAATCATAATTATATTCATCATAATAGTAGTAATTTTTAAAAAATCACTTTCCAAAGGGAGGAACAGGAAGCTAGCAAAAGACCGGACCAAAGACTGTAACCCAGAAGGGTGAACACCAAATTCTGCAGTTCTGAGTCCAGCATCCAGGTCACATGGTGCCATCATATGCCCTCCAAGGGGGCTTCTGCAGCTCTGCCACCTGCAGTCCATGTGACTGAGTCTTGCCAGGCTCCACAGCCTGTTTACAGGTCTCCTCAGCCGGCATCTCACCTTCCCAGCATCTCCAGGACCATGGCTTCCCCATTATGACTTGGGGGAAATTGATATAGTTAATCAAATTACAGCATCTGAGCCCACGGGGAAGGGGGTGGCTCGGCTGGAAGAAGAGAGATGTGTATCTTTGAAGGATGCCATAGTGGTAATGAGCTAGAACCAGCCATCCTTCCAAACAGGAATGTTTCCTGAGGGCACACCTCGGTTTACTCTTTCCCTGCTATAAAACCTGCTGCAGGTAATTAGCAAATGAGTATATTTGATAGGCAGCACAGAGAGGGTGGGAGTTTGTCTTTCTGTCCTGGGATCTCAGTGAGGCCTGGGCTCTGAAAAATGAACAGTGAAAACAACTAATAGAGCGTAAAACTATGTGTGAAGCAGAAGTCACTGTGCTGGGTGTCTGTCCACACAGCTAAATCTGCTTTTTAAAAATTGTGCCTCAGTGGTTAAGAGCACTGGCTGCTCTTCCAAAGGACCCTAGTTCAATTTCCAGAATATGGTGGTCCGAAAACATTTGTAACTCCAGTTACAGGGGATCTGATGCCCTATTCTTACACATAAAATAAAATAAATAAATCTTTAAAAAAAAAAGTGACATGACTTCTCTTGAGCGCCATCTAGTGGACAGATTTCCAATTCCCAGTCGATGACAAAGTGCTGACACACCAATCTACAGTTTAGATTCCTCTCCCAGAGGACCAGGTTTGGTTTCATTTCCCCGGCACTTTGCACAGTTAGCATATGATAGGCACCCAGAAATCCTGTTGAAAGAGTTAACTGATGGGAGTGTGGGGAGTGGGTGGGGAGGGAAGGAGAGAAGCTGGAAAGCAGTCCTCTAGGCCTTCTGACTGCAGAGGCCAGTGCAATGCCTGGAACTGAGCAGGAAAACAAGTTCCAGGCTCAAAAGCCCCTAAAACCCCACACAAGTTCCCCAGAGGTCACTCAGGGAGCCTGACGGGACACTCCCTAGCCCAGTCAATATCTCATAAAGGAATAGACACAGGCCCTCTCCCCAATTGGAATGATTCAAGGTGACTTAACTCTTCCACGCCACTTTAGCACAGGCGACCATTTCCAAGCTCCCAGTCCGGGGAGAGCAGACTCCAGAGCACCAGCAAGCAGGATGCCTTCTGTTGGAGAGCCCCCACTGAGAAGCCCAGTGCCTATCGGGAGGGAGGGAGATTTAGAAATAGAACTCAGCTGAGTAGAGTAGTGCATGCCTGTAATCCTAGCATTTGGGTGACAGAGGCAGAGGGTTACTAAAAGTTCAAGGTCACCCTGGGCTCCAGAGTAAGACTCTGTCTCAACAAATGAAAATAAGCTGGTTGTGGTGGCTCTTGTCTTTAATCTCAGCACTCAGGTGGATCTGTGTGAGTTCCAGGTCAGCCTGGTCTATATAGTGAATGCTAGTCTAGTCAGGGCCATGTAATGAGACCTGTCCAAAAAAAAAGAAGGAAATAAAAAGAGAAGGAGATGCCGGGCGGGGGTGGCACACGCCTTTAACCCCAGCACTTGGGAGGCAGAGCCAGGTGGATCTCTGTGAGTTCGAGTGAGATCCAGGAAAGGCACAAAGCTACACAGAAAACCCTGTCTTGAAAAAACCAAAAAGGAGAGAGAAGGAGAACAGAAAAGAAAAGGAAGAGAATGAGAAAAATGAGGGGTGGCAAGATCGTTCAGTGGGTAGAGACACTTGCTGTCAAGCCTAAGGGCCCAAGCTCAATCCTCAGGACCCACATGGTGGAGAGAGTCAACTCCTGCAGGTTGTCCCCTAATCTCCAGATGTATGCTGTAAATAAATAAAAAAAAAAATGGTAAGAGTTTTGTCTAGCATGCTAGAAGCCCAGGGTTTGATCCCCACCACCAATCTAGGTTCAGTCCCCAACATCTTAGAAACTGGGTGTGGTGGCACACACCCATACTCATAGGATAGAAGTTAGGAGATGGAGGCTGAAGT